>NC_057812.1:63698836-63716965 GCF_018294505.1 Triticum aestivum
TCTCTCTCTCCTCTCTCTCTCTCTCACACACAAACTAAGACTCCATCTCTCTCTCTCCTCTCTCTCCATCTCACACACACATGCTCTAGGCGGAGCATTTGTTCCTACCACCCTTCATCCAACCTTACATGTATGATAAACAATCACCTTTATTTACTTGCATAACATGGACAAATTCCACTTTACTTTAGTAGTCAGCAAACTTATCATCTGTACCCTTATAAAAAACGAGTTGGTGGTGATGGTGTGCCTGCCATCTTGTAATACAAACCGTATGATCTTTATCTGTGGATAGAGAGCAAACTATGATAATTTTACAAAAGATACCCGCACCTTCCACATCATTATCTCCCGCGACCTCATGTTGCTCAGCAATTAAAAAAGGAATAAGTCTCTGGAACAATCTAGCATGCATGGTGGCCGCTGCCGCCTGCCGGCACCGTCCATCCCCATGCCTCCGCCCATTCCGACCACCAGTCACCACCACGCTCCACTCCTCCTCGCCTTATCTCTCATCTTTCATTTTTTCAATGACATTCTCGAGATACTAGTTTTCCGATAAAATTATCGAGATATCATTAGTTTTTACACACGGGTTTACTCCTGCATGGGTCAATCACAACAGGTGTTTTGTAAAAAATGCATATTGATGTTCCCTGCAATGCACGAGAATCTTGCTTGTAATTATATAACGCAAATCACGAGCAGGAAGTGACATTTTTTTGACACAACCACGTTAACATGGCCACGTAAATCACTAGCTAAAGTAAATACCATTATACTTATATCCCGATGCAAAAGGTTGAGTACATGTCCGAAGAGTAGAGTCGCACACACGCACTCTGTCTCCCAGAATCTCTCTCTCACACACACCAGTTACGTGACGCCCACTTAAGCAGACACGTATGTTACAATTTGTGCACCCGCGGGTACACGTGATGCTGCCGCATTTATTTAAGCCGGAAGGCGAACCCAAACAGTAGCTGCATTCATTCCCTTCCCGCCGCCTCTTATCTGGTCACCGTCGCCCGGTAGCCATGGGTCGGCCTAAGGTAACAACATACGCCATACTCCCACCGGAGTGGAGCTTTAATATGGAAATTTTAGTGGTCATGCATGCATCTTTTTATGCTAGCACTCCTATATAAGGGTTGACAGGTCGCTTCCCACGGACGTGCGCGGGCAGTGGAAGAGGAAGGAGAAGGGAAGCGGGCTGTGGAGTAACGTTTCTTACCACAATTCTTAGGAAACTGGTGGGGATATTACTACTGGGCGTAAACCGGCCTATCTGGGTCGGGTTAACTTCGTCAGTAGTTAAGTATGTTAAAGCCCAAGAAGACAGAGGAGGGCTCAAGGCCCATGGTGGGTTCAAGGTCTGTAGCCGTAAACCGGCGTTAGTAGTTAACTTGTATTGTAAGTTAGGAATAAGTAGAGACCAAACCGGACACATCTATGAACCGGTATTGGGACTTCGTAAGCCGACGGGAGTCACCCGTGTATATAAGGGGACGACCCGGCGGTGGTTCAAGGATACAGACAACAACTCGATACATAGGCGAAGCTTGTTTGCTCCATAGTCATCGAAACCCCCATCAATTCCATCACAACTAGACGTAGGCTTTTACCTTCATCGAAGGGGCCGAACTAGTATAAACTCCCTTGCGTCCCTGTGTTCGCTTTAACCCCTTCAAGATAACCCGTCGCGATGGCTCCATGACTAAGTCCTTTCTCTAGGACATCTTCCGTGACAATTCCACGACAGTTGGCGCCCACCATGGTGCTATCGCACGATGGTTTCAAGTTCTTGGAGGGCCACTTTGAAGGACTCGAGGGCTACGCCGTAGGCCGGATGACTAAGAGTCGTCGCGGCAAGCTCTACATCGACGACGCGGGTTGGGGCCCCGAGGCCGGCTCAATTGAGTACGGGTACCGGGTCCGCTTTGGTGGCATTCACGTTTTCATTGGCAAGATCTGTGAACCGGGCCCCGAGTTGGACATCTGCACCGACCTCGTCGAGACGGATCAGCGTGCGCGATCCGCCCGGGTTAAACCGGCCATGAAGCGTGCCTTCGTGGGAGTCATCCATGGAGGAAGTTATGAGGATGGATCGGAATCTCGCGGCGATACCGTCGTTTGTTCTGATGACGAGTAATCGACCGGAGAAACTGAATCTCTTTATCAGCTACAAGACGGCCGGATTGGGGGCTGCTCCGATGGCGACAGTATTCCGGACCCCTCTGATCTTCCCAACCGGGTTGGAATATTCATGACTGGCACACAAGCACCGCTTCATTCTTCGATCGCTGCTGCAATGACCTCCGGTTCAGCAGCGGCAACGGCTGCCGGGGCAGGAGGCCCTGTGCGCCCGCCGGCTCAAGTTCTATCGGAGCTATTTGATGCATTGGTTGTGCTTATGGCGGAGGCTAATCCGGCGGATCAGGGCGTTCACAATGCCGAGATTGCAAAAGTGAAGGAACAGATCACCCAGGCCAAGGCAGATCTGGCAGCCGAGGACACCAGGATGGCCACGGAGCGGGCCGCTTTAGACGCACAAGCCTACAGGCTCATGTTGGACCAAAGTGCGTCGCAGGAAGTCATGAGGAGGAAGTACCGATCCCGTTTGCCTCCGGTTTTTGAGGCCAGAGACCTTTTGAACACTCCAGGAGTAGGAACCAGCAATCCGATGGAGGGAAACCGGGCTGAAGCTCCCGGGGCCGGCGCACCGATTCAGCCTCATCAGGTGGACCCGCCTCGTCAAAACACCGTTATACCTCAAGCTGTTTCAACACCTCCAGCTCACTACTCCAACCCGATGGACAATCTCGTTGCCGCTGCTGCACAGCTGGAGGCCATTCCGATTGAAGGTGATTCGCCGTAGCAAGTAGAGACGCAACGGGTTAAGGAGCTTCTGAGGACAGCCTTGGTCCAACAGGAAGCATACTCGTACAGCCGTGACCGGATCCACTCGACCCCCCGTCCAAGCCGGAGCTATAGCACACATATGGATGAACTGGCAGTGTCGAGTAACGAACGACGTGGAGCACCTCGTGGCAACAACCCGATGGGTGGTGCTGATGATGCTCATGAAGTGGTGAACCGGGCCCGAGCGCGCAGGGAGGCCGACTTAGCCGCACAGCATCAGGCTCGGCAGCTCACACCGGTTCGTCCAACCATCTCGATCGAACCTGGTGTTACTTCTAGTTCTTTGGGGGTGCCTTGCCTTATCCCCGCTTTACGCAATGTGCGCCTGCCCAAGGATTTTAAGGGCCCGCGCAAGGTACCGAATTACACGGCGGATCAGCCTCCGAAGACATCGGTGGAGAGCTATGAGATGGCCATGGAGATGCTTGATGTGGATGACGCGGCGTGTGCGAAATACTTCACCATGATGCTTGAAGGAACGGCCCATACTTGGTTAAAAAGCTTGCCGGCTAATTCTATCAGTTCATGGGCCCAATTACGAGCCCGGTTTATCAGCAATTTCAAGGATACATGTAAACAGCCTATGTCAATAGTGGACTTAGTTGCATGCGTCCAGGAGGAATGAGAGTCAACAACTCATTGGGTGCGCCGGGTTTCACAAGTATTGCACTCATCAGACCGCATCAACGCTGACACCTCAGTATTAACCCTAGAAGGCAACTGCCGGTTTGGGCCCCTGAAGCTGAAGTTGGGACGGATGAAGCGTCATTGCACTGACATGGGGACCATCATGGCCGCTTTGGTGAAATATGCTGATTCTGATAGTACCAAGGATCCCGAATCTGATGATGACAAGATAGGGAAGGGAAAGAGGAACAGCAACTCCAAGGGTCAGCAGCATCACTGGGCAGGCAATGGTGGTGGAGGCAAGCGTAAAGAGGATGGTAACATGGACTTTGTGGCTAATACTAAGGCATAGGACAATGGCCAGCGACGCAGGGGTAAGCTGAAAAATCGTAATGGGGCACCCAATCCTAACCCAGAATGCCTAAACTATCTGCTAAGCCAGCCCTGTCCAAGACATGGGACGAAGGAGTCGCCAGCAAACCACCTTTGGAAGGATTGTTTTATTATGCAGGAGTTCAAGAATTCTAATAATTTCCGATATGATCACGAATCTGGCAGTGGCTCAGGATCCGGGCCGGGTTACGGTGGAGGAAGTTCCGATTCAGGATTTAATGGTAATCCGGGCGGACATAATGGTCGAAATAGTCAGAACAACCAGGGTGGTTACAACCAACAACAACAACAGTCAGGTTACCAGAGCAACCCAAAGCAGTTGAGTAGTGGGCAGTACCATGTTTTCACCACTAGCTTGGACAAGCGAGACCGGATGGTTCAGAGGCAGGCGGTCAACTCTGTTGAACCGGCCATACCCCGTTATCTACGTTGGTCTGAACAGCCAATCATATGGAGCAGAGAGGATCACCCACCCTGGGTCGATAATCCGGGTCAGTTGGCTCTGGTGGTGGCGCCTCAGGTGGGAGGTTATAAGTTCACCAAGGTGCTCATGGATGGAGGTAGCAGCATTAATATCTTGTACTATGAGACCTTCCGTCATATGGGACTGACAGATAAAAATCTTAAACCGTCTAATACGGTGTTCCACGGTGTAGTACCTGGCAGATCAGCATATCCTATTGGCAAGATAGCTCTGGAAGTGGCCTTTGGGGATGATCATGATTCCAGGTCGGAGACATTAATGTTTGAAGTGGTGAAAATCCAAAGTCCGTATCACGCCCTATTTGGGCGACCGGCCTACGCCAAGTTTATGGCACGGCCCTGTTATGTGTATTTGCAGCTCAAGATGCCGGGTCACAAGGGGACAATAACGGTTCACGGAAGTCGCAAAATTGCTTTGGAGTGCGAGGAACGTGATGCGGCCTATGCAGAGTCGGTTTGTGCCACCGAGGAGCTGAAGTATTATAAGGACAATGTTGATCTGGCAGACATGACTCCATTAAAGAAGCCAACTACAGAGCATGATCCGGCCCTGAAGTTCAAATCGGCAGCAGAAACTAAGCTTGTTGACTTTGTACCTGGTGATTCATCCAAGCAGTTCAGCATCAGTGTTAATTTGGATCCGAAATAGGAAAGCGCGCTCATCGAGTTCATCCATGAGAATCGGGACATTTTTGCATGGAAGCCCTCTGACATGCCAGGTGTACCGAGGCAACTCGCTGAGCACACCCTTAATGTGGATCCTAAATACAAACCAGTGAAACAGTTCCTCTGCCGGTTTAACAAAGAAAGACGCAAGGCAATTGGAGAAGAGGTAGCCAGGCTCTTAGCAACTGGCTTTATTGTTGAAGTTTTTCACCCTGAGTGGCTTGCCAATCCGGTGCCGGTCCTTAAGAAAAACGGTACCTGGCGCATGTGTGTGGATTACACAGATCTTAATAAAGCTTGCCCAGCAGATCCTTTTGCCCTCCCCCGTATTGATCAAATTATTGATGCTACGGCGGGTTGTGAGCGTTTAAGTTTTTTGGATGCATATTCTGGCTATCATCAGATCAAACTGGCAGTTAAGGACTAGGAGAAAACGGCATTCATAACTCCCTTTGGAGCCTTGTGCTATGTGTCTATGCCCTTTGGGCTCAAGAGTGCCCAGGCAACTTATCAACGTTGTCTGCAAAATTGTTTACACAAACAGATTGGCCGTAATGTACACGCCTACGTGGATGATAGCGTGGTTAAATCCAGGGAGAAGTAGACTTTGATTGGTGATTTAAAGGAAACTTTTGATAACCTGAGGACATACAAGATGATGCTTAATCCGGACAAATGCGTCTTCGGTGTACCGGTGGACAAGTTATTAGGCTTCTTGGTGTCCAATAGGGGAATTGAGGCTAATCCGGAGAAGATCACAGCCATCACCTCCCTCGCTAAACCGAAGTGTATCAATGATGTTTAGCGCCTGGCAGGCCAGATTGCCGCGCTAAGCCGGTTTATCAGTCGCCCTGGTGAGAAGGCAATCCCTTTGTATCAGATGTTGAAAAAGACGGATCAGTTTGTCTGGAGTTCTGCTGCTAATGAAGCATTTGAGGACTTAAAGCGGCAATTGGCCAATCCGCCTGTGCTCGCCGCTCCCATTGACAAGGAGCCGTTACTGCTATATGTTGCTGCTAATGCTCGAGCGGTCAGCGTGGATATTGTGTTGGAGCGAAAGGAGGCAGGTAAGGAGCATCCGGTTCAACGTCCGGTCTATTATATCAGCGAGGTGCTCATTGAGTCCAAGCAAATGTATCCGCATTGGCAAAAGTTGGTGTATGGAGTCTTCATGGCAAGCCGGAAGCTTAAACAATACTTCCAAGGGCATCCAATTACGGTGGTCAGTTCTGCTCCTTTGGGAGATATCATCCAGAATCGGGAAGCAACTGGCCGGATTGCCAAGTGGGCTATAGAGCTTGGGCCGCACGATTTGAAGTATGTGCCTCGGACGGCAATTAAGTCTCAAGCACTGGTTGATTTTATCAATGATTGGACGGAAATGCAAGCACCTGAAGAAAAGCCGGATCACACATATTGGACCATCCATTTTGACGGATCCAGGCAATTGGAAGGTTCGGGGGCTGGAGTCGTATTAACTTCCCCACGAGGTGACAAGTTTTGTTATGTTCTCCGCTTAAGGTTCGAGTATGAAGCCTTGCTCCATGGTCTCCGGATGGCTAAGGAGATGAATCTAGGTCGAGTTAAGTGCTTCGGTGACTCGGACCTCGTGGCTCAGCAAGTGTCTGGCACTAGGGACTCCAAGGATCCACTCATGGCAGCATATCGCCGTGAGGTGGATATTGTTGCAGGTCATTTCAAAGGCTATCAGGTGGACCATGTGGACCGGCGGAACAATGAAGCGGCAGACGCTTTAAGCCGGCTGGGCTCTCAGCGCAAACCGGTTCCGCCCAATGTTTTTCTGGATGTGCTGCACAACCGTCGGTCAAGATCCCTGGTGAAGCGGATTTGGCTATTCCTGATCTGGAAGCTCAATTGGTGGCAGCTCTTCATGTTATTCCGGATTGGACGCTTCCCTACTTGGCGTACTAGAACCGGGGGGAGTTACCATAGGATGATACTCTGGCCAGATAGATAATCCGGCGATCCAAGTCCATGACTATTATCAACGGCGAGTTGCATCATTGTAGTGTATCAGGGGCATTTCAACGTTGTGTGTCTCCTGAAGAAGGCCGTGAAATTTTGCATGAGATCCACGCAGGGGATTGTGGTCACCACGCCGGTTCAAAATCTCCGGTGGCTAAAGCGTTTTGCCATGGTTTCTATTGGTTAACTGCTCATGCTGATGCAGAGGATCTAGTCAAACGATGTGATGGTTGCCAAAAGTTCTCAAGACATGCTCATGTACCAGCTCAAGAATTGAGAATGATTCCAATTACTTGGCCGTTTGCGACTTGGGGGCTGGATATGGTTGGGCCTTTCAAAAGGTCCAAAGATAAGAAGACCCACCTCCTGGTGGCGGTTGACAAGTTTACAAAGTGGGTGGTGGCAGAACCTGTTAGCAAGTGTGATGTGGCCACGGCGGTTCAGTTCATTAAAAAAGTGATTTTCTAGTTTGGCTTTCCACACAGTATCATCACAGATAATGGTACCAATTTGTCCAAAGGTGCCATGAAGGAGTTCTGCGAACGAGAGCACATCCGGCTCGACGTTTCATCAGTGGCACACCCACAGTCCAATGGTCAAGGAGAAAGAGCTAATCAAGAGATCTTGAGAGGCATCAAGCCCCGGCTCATGGTTCCTTTGCAGAGAACGCTGGGTTGTTGGGTAGAAGAGTTACCATCTGTGTTGTGGAGCATCAATACACACTGTTCTTCATGGTTTATGGAGCGGAGGCGGTTCTCCCAGTGATATCCGTCATGATTCACCTCGTGTGACGGCTTATATTGAAGCGGACAACGAAACGACACAGCAAGATGCTTTGGACCGGTTGGATGAAGAGCGTGACATAGAAGCCGCCCGATCAGCGATTTACCAACAGGATCTTCGTCGTTATCACAGTCGCCGAGTCAGTACCAAAACCTTCCAGGAAGGAGATTTGGTGCTTCGGCTCATTCAAGATCAGACTGATATGCATAAGTTATCCCCACCTTGGGAGGGGCCTTTCATGGTCAGCAAGAATCTGCACAATGGGTCATACTATCTGATCGATATTCGAGAACATAAGGACTCACGTACATCAAAGGAGGAGATCAACAGGCCATGGAACATAGCTCATCTTCGGCCTTATTATACCTGAGCCATTGGTTCTACTTATGTACATATTACAACGATGTATATATCAACTGTAATAAACCGGAACCTCAGCTAAAGCGGGGTATCTGTTCTTTTACATCATGTGTGGTTACACGGAGTTGTTCTAAAGCAGCTTCCGGTTTACCCCTTGAGTTCGCTTTTCTAAAAGCATCGTGTTATATCACTTGGAGGATTGGTCGTGTCCGAACCAATACCATACCTCTTGATAGGTGAGAGCCACCAGATCACTTGGGGACTTGGTCACGCTTGAACCACTCATGTCTCTTGATCGGCCTAAGGCCACAGAATCACTTGGGGGCTTGGTCGAACCAGAACCATCGCCATGCCACTTGGTCGGCATAACTGCCACGGTTTCATTTGGGGACCTGGCTGACTAGAACCATAGTTACACCTAACGGGAGCTTGGTCGTGTTCGGCCATGGTAACGCCATTTGATCAGCTCAAATAAATCTTTTTTGCAAACGGTTTTCTCATTGCTTTTTGCTTCGCATTTTTCTTTGCCAGATTCTTTTTTCTTTTTTGTTGCGTTCTTTTTAAAACCGACAAAGTTTTCAACCAATCCATTGACGGAACACAGTTCACGTCAATCCGGAGACTATTTGCCCGGTTTGATCCTTGTTGTTAACATCCTCTTATGGAGTAACATGATGTTTATTATAACCCGACACGGTTTACATAGTCATATATATACAGGAGCTGTTATCTCCTCAATAGTGTGGGTTTGCAAAACTCCACTTCAAGATTGGCCAAGCCAACTTCACGCTCAACGATGGCAGGTATTATGTATCTCAAAAATTTGATCATATACTTAAAATTTTGTTTTGGATGTTCTGATTTCATATATGCAGACATCATATTCCGCCTGACGGTACAACCGCGGTGGCACTTGACAAATTTCTCATTTCAGAAAGTGCTTTAGAAAGTTCATCACCATAGGAAGAACAAATTATGCACGAAGGCATATCAACGTCAAAAGTATCATCTAGCCTATTACAAGCCAACATGGTGCCCATAATAATATAATTGTTTTTCACAAAGGAGAGGTAGTTTTAAAACCGGCTTCAAGCTTGGTCACCAGCCTGGCCTGATGGTTGTGGGTCATCCTGCGCCGCTTCAGCCTCCGTTTCTCTACCCAGTGGCTGGAAATCCACAGTTGTCCAGTCGATTCCCATTAATGCTTGAAAAACAGCTTCATCATGGATCAGCAAGGACGGGTCAATATCGGGAGCATAAGTATGCTTATGGATTGGAGGGATCAGATTTTCTGATTCATGGATTGGTGCAGCTATTCACTTGTTCTGACTATCATATTGGGCTTGATAATGAGACAAATCTGCTTCTTCAGCCAATTGACAAGCTAGCGGACATACCTCCCGGTTTATTGCTCGCAGATCCGCTTCACCAAATTTTGACCCGTCTTCCTTCAAGCTTGGATAGCCCTGAGCCGCTTCAATAGGATCAAAATCCGGCACCCAGGATTTTGCTCGTATTAAGGCATTGATTGCACTGGTTCGAGCAGCAGATTTCTTCAGCTCTTCAACCTGGGCAGGAAGCACCGACAGTTTCATCAGAGTATCTTGAATCAAAGTGGGCGCCGGTTTGTTATGAGATGCGGTACAGATGATCTGCTGGGAATCAGTATACAATTGTTCAACCAATGTATAGGCGGCTTTCAGTTTCTTCCGCACATCTGACCCCAAGTGACCAATGCGTGTCCCTGAAATACCATAAAGGGTTAATAAACCGGCAACTCTGTAAGAAGGCAGAGCCAATTCAGAAGGCAAACTGGCTTACCAAAGATAGCAGTAGTCATGGCATGCACGTGCCGCTTTATGCTGGTCAGTTCATCCGCCACTGGTTTTAGTGTAGCCTCGGCATCCTCTCACTACTAGGAAAAGGCCTACTAATGGCACCCCTAATTTGGCCATTAATGGCGCATTAGTGGTGCGCCATTAGTAGCACGCCATTAGTATCTGGTATACTAATGGCGCACCTCAGATGCGCCATTAGTATATACAATAGTGCGCCATTAGTATGCCTCCCAGGGGGCCATGTATACCCAGGTGCTTTGGCATACTAATGGCGCACGACAACAGGATGCGCCATTAGTAACTTCGGCATACTAATGGCGCACTGTTTAATGATGCGCCATTAGTATCCTTTGGCATACTAATGGCGCACTATGATGTGATGCGCCATTAGTATGAATATTAGGTTTTTTTTTATTTTCTGTTTTTTGCACATGTTACAAAATGTATAATTGGACAAAATATAGACAACACACATCAACAACAGATTCATCGAATACAATAGAAGATTAGTCTCTGAATACAATTCATCATTTTAGTCTCCGAATACAATTCATCATGTTAGTCTCCGAATTGAAAAGACCGAACAAAGATAGAACATTATATTACAAGTCTCGAGACCGCGAGTTTGTCTTCACATTACAAGTCGATATCGATCATCTAAACTACCATCACATAGAAGAGAGCTGCGGTCATCACGATGAGCATCATCACGATGAAACTCGTCTTCATTCGGTTCCTCCAACGCTCCCTCCCCTCTCCCGCTAGATAGCGAGCGTATCTAGATTCGGCCTCGGTCCTAGTGGCGTACCCTTTGTAACTGTTACCGCTGAATCGGTGAACCTGTCTCCGACACTCCTCCCAGTCGTCGTAGACTCCGGGAACCTTACCCTTATACACGACATACCACGGCATCGCTATGCAGTAGCCAAACGAAACGTTAGTACCAATTCAAAGACAATACATAAGCAATATATAAGTATGCAACAGAACGATCGGAAGAGAAAAGCAAGACATTAATAGCATCGATTACATCTAAGTTGAACGACTCTCGAAACCAAAGAGACATACTACAAGTTCATTAAAGTTTAATTACAACATGAGCCAATCGATGTTTCAGAACTAGACACAGCATCAGTGCTTTCGACTTGACTCAAGGGACCGGAGCGTGGATGAAGCCGCCGTCTATCGGGGGAGTCATGAAACAACGGGCGTTGTCAGCCTGCATTTGTAGGATTGTGTCGATGTCACTATTGGACGGTTGATTTCTGAGGTAGAACTGCCCCGAGGTACGAAGGACATCTTGATGGATGATTTCCGCAAACTCTTGACTGGATGCGAAAGAATTCTTGTCTGATGTCCGCGTCCTAGATTGCCGACACGCTCGCAGCCCAATCTTTGAGTCTACTCGGTAGCAGAAGTTGATGATGGTCCCGTACGATCGCCCGCATGTGATGGATGGCGTAGTAGGCACCCTTCTGACCGCTAGGCGGCTGCTTGATGCAGCAGAATGTCGTATTGTGCGAGAACACGTGCTTGCCATACTTACGAATAGGCCTGGTGAAGGAGCCTCCAGATTTGACGTAGCCGGGGAGAACATCATCAAGAACCTTCTTGACATTTGTGTAGTCTACATTCGACTGACGGTCCGGGTCGAAATACGTGGCCATGGAATATTTGGGGCTTAGGAGGATGAGCGTGCAATGTGTGTCACTTCAGAAAACACGGAATGTTAAAATAAAAACGATCGAAATCTAAGAATTCATATGTTACGGGGCGGTTGAGGGGAGGACTTACTTGGGAAAGTAAGGGACGAGGAAGTTATCCTTATCTTGGTTTGCCAAAATGACGCCTTCGAGGTAAGAACTCCCGACTTGCCGGTCCCCAGCGCTGACCAATATCTTGGCACGCATGTAGAAGGGGTCAACTATCACGATGTCCGGGGTCTTGTCGCGAATGATCCGCATCTCCATACTCAGCGAAAATAGCCGAACGAAGGTGTAGTGTAGCGGATGAAGGTTCAACATAGCGTGGATGTCATCAAACCGCAGGACGATCGTACCCCCGATGGAGTTATCCACAAAGCCCTTGCCCTCTAGCACCTTGGCCGCGAAAACCGGGTATGCCACATCCTTCTCTTCGAGACGCCGCTTCTCCAAAGAAAGAACACTGTCATGCAGACTCCGCATAGCACCGGTTGCGGCATCGAGCATATTTCTCGGTAGCATCGGCCTACCCGCCACATGCACCCTCCTCGAGATATCCTCAGGTGAAGGTGGCCCGTCCTGAGCACGGATCGTACTCGGTGCCGGCTGGCCCGCACCCTTGTTAGTCTTTCTTTTGCGTGCCTTCATCTTCTCCTGTAATGGGACCGAGTTCTGCTCACAGACCGCCTTCTTGAGTGTGTTGGGGCTGATCATATTTCGCACCTCGCCTATCTGAGGCTCGGTGAAGTCGGCAGCTGGAGGCGTCTCCTGAGAGCTGAACTGCAGACGACGCCTGTTGCAACTTGGCTTCTCCGCGGTACCGGCTAGATCGCGCACGTCTTTTGTTGGGTTGGGTTCTTGAGAAGGAGGCCACATGAAGTCGCCACCGTACCCATGATCGGCAAAGTACTGATCGACGTTGGCAAATGTATCGTCGTCGTCGTCGTTCTGATCATGTGCCATATGCATGTTTGGATACAGTGGCATAGGGATGTCCAGCACCGTTGCGGCGGTCTTGCCATGGGGCCGACTTGGCGCCGGCACGACTGGCGGTGTTGTCTTTGGGGTGGTGTCCCCCGCCCCCAAACGAATCTGGCTCTTCAGCCAAAGCAGGGGCCAGCTCAGGCAGGCGCTGAGGGTCATCACGTCATCATCGTCGGCCCCGACGGGTCGAATCGGAGGTAACAACTCATCGCAGCCTGGCAGCACCCGAAGCAGTTGAACCCTAAACAAGTTGCGTGGCATCTAGGTACCGTGGAACAAGGGGTTGCCCAGTTGAACGATTTTGCCCTTGGCGACATCGACCAACTCATTGTTCACGAAGTGCAGGAGAGTGCACGGAACATCGGCGGCGCCCTGCGAAAACATGTAGGGCGTCAGGGATGCCCAGTCAAAGGCAAGGAGATGAAGTCCTCGGCCGAGAGAGGCTTAATTAGTTACCGTGATGATGGCGTCGAGCTCGGCTAATGTCGAGGCACCGCCAACGGCGGGCGTGCAGTTGACGGAGGGGCCGCTTGCTGCAGAGGTGCCGGCCGACATACACCCGGGTGCATTAAGCTCCCGTGCCGGCGTCGGAGACACCAATGCCGCCTCCACCGGAGACACCAATGGCCCCGCCATCGCGTTCTGCGAGTTGCTGGCCGTGAAGCTAGGAATCGGGGGCGGCCCCTGTTGGCCGCCCGCAATCCACGCACTAATCCCCTAGATCAAGGTAGGCATAATGGCGGTGATCGTCGCTCCGAGTTGTTGTTGCACTTGCTCTTGGACAATCTCCGGGATCCGCGCCACCTGTGCCCTGAGTTCTTGAACCTCGCGCGCCTGGCTTTCCAAGCTGGTCTTTTTCTCCTTTCGCCCACTAGTGTTGTAGTATGACGACCATTTTGTTGACAAGCCTTTGCCGGCCACACGACCAGCTGGCATCGGCTTACTGATCTTATCCTTGTTCTTCATTACATTCAACGCCCTATTTAGAGTGGTGTCCCAAGGGTTGCTCTTAGTCGACCCCGCGCTACTGCTTTCAGTCGCATGCGGAAGGAATGTGAACCATTTAGAAATTTGGCTTCATTAATTAGAATGCAACCATATGGAGCTAATTACGCGGGGGTGTATTCCTTACCAGAACAAGCTCAAGCGCCCTAGTCTTTGGATCCGTGGTAAGCTCCTTTGTTTTAGGGTCCTTCTTGTACCGGGCCCTGACAAAGTTCCTGGTCTGCTTGTCACCATATTTATCGAAGAGGGGCGGTAGGCCTTGCTCGGCACGGTCCGCCTCCTCCTTGTCCCATATAGGCTCCGCCACTCTGTAACCGCCGGGACCAAGTGTGTGTTCCCCTAAGTTCAGCTCCTGCATTTCTTTCCCCCACTTACTTGATTCGGAGTTTGCGGTGCTCGAGCAATTGATCTTGAAGTCGTTGTAGTCATCTTTGGTGATCGAAGGATTTTTCTCCTTGATCTTCTCATAACTCTCACCTTTCTCGATCATTCTCTACACATTGCTTTTCCAAGTAGACAGGGCCTTGCTCATCTTCGTGAGGGCAGCATTGTTCACTTTATTCCCTTTGAGGCTTGTGTTTTCAAATTCAGCGGGGAACTTGTATCGTTCGTGCAGCTTCGTGAAGAGGAGGTTGCGCAAATTCCCTCGGTCAGGATGCCTCAGGTTCTCGGTGTTGATCGAGACGGTGCTCCGGAGAATGCACCAGAGCTGAAGCGAGTACCCCTTGACTATTCGTTCGGGCGCCGTTGGATTCCCGTCGGAGTCCACTTCAGTAACTTCCTCCTTGAGGGTGCGGAGCACGGTCGGGCGCCGGTCCTTCCGTTGCCTCTTCGTTTGGCTGCCATCTGTGTGTGCGCCGCCATCATCAGTGGTGGCATCCTCGGCGGCACCATCAGTGGTGGCATCAGTGGGGTCATCCTCGGCGGTACCATCAGTGCTCTCAGGATCGGTGGGGAAGGCGGCGTCCTCATACAAGTGAGGTTGTTCCTCCATCTCCTGGGACAGCTCCCAGAATTTCTTGCCGCCCGAACCCCCGGCCTCATGTTGTTGGCCATGTTTCTCTATAAATAGGAACAAAGTTTCATCAAAAAGTTGGTTATTGTCAAGGAACAAGATCATGGTCTCATCATTTAGGGTTTGTCGACACCGAGGCATCCGAAAAGCTAAGCTTTTATCATTGAGGGTTTTTCGACGCCGAGGCACCCTAAAAGCCTAAGCTTTCATCATTTCGGTTTTTATCGACACCGAGGCACCCTAAAAGCCATGCATTAGTCAAAAGTCAGCCGGGGCACTTGATCCTACTTAATTAACTACTAAGATACCCCGGCCCATGCATTAGTCACAAGTACCCCATATGTCCTATTTTTAGCAAAGTCATGCTAAAATTCATGGAAAATTTCAGCATGACCTTTGCTGAAAATAGGACATATGGAGTACCCGAATTTGCCGGAACTGAAGTTAATCGACATTCCGGCAAACTCAAGGGCCTCTCGGGTGGACAAGGCAAAAAAGGCCTCCATCACAACATGGAAAATACATTGGCATGTGAAGAGGTGAAACAATATATGCATCTCCAAGCAGTATCATTCAACATTTTGGACAAACCACTACAAGCAACATGAGACACTGAAAAAAATTGCTACCAATGAATCTACACTTCTATAAGAAAATAAATCAAAAACTTAGTGTGTCATCATTAGGCAGCCACCATTAGTTATTGCACTATGTTAAAGTAGAAATAGAAAAATAGACTGAAAACACTAAAATCAGAAACAAATCCAACTGTACAGGCCAATGCATATAGGAAAAGTGAGGGGTTGAACTTCATTTTTTTAGGTTTTCTTGGGTGTATGAGGTCTGCTCTAATTTGTTTTGAAAAGTGAACCTGCTGTACTGGCCAATGCATATAGGAAAAGTGAACCTGCTGTACAGGCCAATGCATATAGGAAAATTAAGTCATGGAGAGTTGTTCATGATGTTCCTTGCCTTTTTTTGTCGAACAAACTTGATGCTTCAATTTTGGGTCTGAACATCAAGGATTACTTTGTACTAGTTTACAGAGACGGGGTAGAACAGTTACTTGTTGCATATATATTGCAATGTTTCTCCAATTTATCAGCTCTCAGTCATAGTAGTACAATATACTTGGTGTATTTACGGGTCCACTTAGCATGAAGGAGCTTGATCAAATTGAGAATCAAACAGAAATATCGTCAAGCATATCAGGTCAAAGAAGGCAAAAAACTTGTTACATAAGGTAAGGTTCAACAGCTTCAGAACTTTTTCTGTGATACAAATACTGCTTCAGTTTAAGAACATGTCTTAGTTTTGAATTCTCTTAGTGAAAACCTACTTCAGAGCATCTAAATGGTGATGTATCCACTGTAGTTAGGATTTAGCTCAACTTTTAAGAAAAAAATTCTATAGAGTTAGGTTCACTATATATGACAGTGTTGTTAGTGGTTCTGCCTTGCTTATGTCAAAGCCGCATATTTTTGGAGAATAAGGTATTCCTTGATGAGCTATTTGACCTCAAAAATAAGGTACTGATGGATCAGGAACTTCGTACAATCCTCACCCTAGATAGTATGCTCCTTCTGTTACTATTGTTTATTTAATGGCTAACAAAATGAGCTGCAAGAGCAAGAATTGCAGGATCAAACCAAATATCTGAGGAAGAAGAAAGTATCAATTGGATTTGTTGTCGACGCCAATTCCCTACTGGAGCAGGATGTGCAGCAAGAGATGGAATAAAAGGACTATTCTGCATTGTTTTAACAATCCATCTACTAGCGTGACCATATCCCTCAATTTTTGCTCATACAACACAAATGCATTTGGTGCATGAATTGAGCCAGTGCACCTGATACGTTCACACTCTACCATAGCCATCCGTCAAAAAATTGACAGTTACACCAAGACAGATAAATGGCTCACTAAACACTCCATTCCTAACCTGATATGAGCATACAACGATCGGCCAGTATAAAGTGGGGCTTTTTGGCTCCCGGGCTCCATGAAGCCCGAATTTTATTAAAAATTGACCTTCTAAGTTTCAGAAACATCTGAGAATATACATAAGTACTTATAGATGTATACTAGATGTGTGTAAAATTTCATTATGAAGTAAGTATTCATGTGAGTTGTACAAAAAAAATCATGTACTTCTATAGAGAATAGTACATGTGCTAGAAATACATGATTTTGTTAGTATTTCCTAGCTTGCACATTTGTGTATTTTACAGCCAAATGGTATAAATCCATAGGTATGTGTGCATTTTTTAGAATTTTTTGAAACCTTAAAATTATAACTTTGAAAAATATCAAATTTCAGGCTCCATGTAGCTCGAGCTCCATTAGCAATTTCTATGGATAATATTACATACAAATATGACTTCGTTTGGTGCCTAGTCAACCGTCATGTGGATCTTACATGTCGGCAAGATGTGTCAAGACAATTTAAATTGGGAAGCCTTCCAGAAATGTATATCTACCGGGCAAAAATTGGAGACAGAAACAAGTCTAGGACAACAAAATTTAGCAACTTCAAATTGACCCATATTCTTTGCAACTTAAGCAACAAAGTTAATTCCAATAAAGGAACTTGTCTATGAAACTTGTATTAAACTTCTTACATGGAAGGAAATATATGGACTTTTCCAGAAAAATAAATGCATCGTGGACGGTGGTGTGGGGGAGAGGAGGAGGGGGAGCTCACGGGGGCGGTGCTGTGTATGGGGCGACGAGGTGGGGCGACGAGGTCCGGGTGGTGGTGGTGCGACGAGGTCCGGGAGGCGACGATGTCCGGGTGGTTGTGGTGCTCCGGCGACGGTGGTGTGGACGGGGAGAGAGGCGCCGAGGAGACGAGGACGACGGGGCGGCGGCATCGGGAGAGGAGAGGGCAGCGTCACGGCGTTGGGGCGTCGGGGCGGAGACGAGGACGACGGGGCGGCGGCGCGGCGTCGGGGCGGCGTCGAGGCGGCGGGGCAGCGGCGTCGGGAGAGGAGAGGTGAAGGGGATCGAGGGCGAGGGCGAGGGAGAGAGAGGGGATAGGTTTGGGCCGGGGATAGGAGAGGGGAAGGGGATCGAGGGCGAGGGCACAATACTAATGGCGCACCACCCCTCAGTGCGCCATAAGTACATCCATACTAATGGCGCACCTCACCCTGGTGCGCCATTAGTATTTTTTTTTATTTCTGCTCGAGCCAACATGTTATCTTCCACCTGACCTGATCCACACCAAGTTCCTTCTACTAGCTTGACTGGTCAGCAGCCAGTTCTCACACCAGGAGGTCCTGGGTTCGATTCCCATGCTCCAAAATTTTTTTTTATAAGACAGTAATAATTTTTAAAAAAATATCATCAAAAAGTAATGCCG
>NC_057812.1:63717467-63726276 GCF_018294505.1 Triticum aestivum
GGTTGAGTAGGGGAATCGAGGGTGCGGGGGGTCGGTGGCGGCGGCCGGTGGATCGGGGGGTGCTCGGCGGCAAGGGGGGCCGGATCTGGCGAGGTGGGATAGCGATCGAGATGGAGGGGGATTGAGATCGAGTGTCCATGGAATTTAAAAATATTCACGATAGTTCAAAAAGTGCCCATGAAATACAATCGAGAAATGAAGGCTACGATTTAAATACAATCGATCTTAGCTAGCTATCTGTTCACAATCTTCTTGCCCTTCTTTTTTGCAAATGGAGTTCTTCTGTGGAACGGACGTCCTTTAGGTAGGGTGGTCCTGCTTCTTCTTGTGGTGTATGCTGCTACTTCATCATCGTCGTCATGTTCGGTCCTCGGGTCGCCATACTTGTCGAAGTCTTGCTCATTGGCTACTCCATCCATTCCGATGATCTTCCTTTTGCCTCTCCTCACGACAACACGACTGGGCTTTGACGGGTTGGTAATGAAGAAGCATTGGTCCACTTGGGAAGCCAGTACCCATGGCTCATTTTTCGCGGTGATGTTTGCGCCCACGGTCTTGGATTTGGCTTCGGGTATAACCATGGTGGTGAAATACCGGTCTTCTTTTAGGACGCTCTTCGCCCATCTGACACGGAACATCGGGACCTTCTCTCCAGCGTAGCTCAGATCCCAGGTCTCCTCGATCCTTCTGTAGTATCTGTCCTTGTCGTTACCGGTGTAGGATTCCATCGTTACCCCGGAGTTCTGATAACCATCGCTCTTCATGTCCTTGGCCTCGGTGTAGAGTGTGTAGCCGTTGATATCGTACGCCTCATAGGTCATCAGGTTGTGCTCGGCGCCCTGTGACAAGGCGAATATGAGTTGTTCTTCCGCGGAAGAATCCTCATGTAAAGGGTACGACAGAAGCTTCTGCTTGAACCAACGCGTGAAACATGAGTTGTGCTCTTTGAGTATATCTCCGTCCGTCCTCTGTTGGCCTCGGTCATTGTACGTCTTCTTAATAAAGGTTTTGTGCTCTACCACCCAAGGATCGACCACGTCTATGTGTTGTAGCGCGACTAGGTTTGCTCTTTCAAAGTCGGCGAGTCGACCCTCGAAGTCGACATGCATTTCGCGACGACCCTCACGGTGACCCCATCCAGCGAGCCTGCTGAGGTGCCTGTTGACGGGCAGACCAACGTGGTTCTCGATGCCTAGATAATTCGTGCAGTAGGAGATGCACTCTTCGGTCAGAAAGCCCCTGGCTATGCTTCCCTCTGGACGTGACATGTTGCGAACGTATCCTTTGATGACACCATTCATCCTTTCAAACGGCATCATGCTGTGCAGGAACATCGGCCCGAGTTGGATGATATCGTCCATGATATGGACCAGCAGATGCACCATAACGTCGAAGAATGCGGGCGGGAAGTACACCTCAAGCTCTCATAGTATCACCACGATCTCTTCCTGTAGCCTTCTGAGTTGCCTCACGCCAACAGACTTCCGAGAGATGACGTCGAAAAAGTTGCATAGGCCAAATAGGGTTTCACGGACGTGCGTGTCCATGATCCCACCGGATTGCAACTGGAAGTATCTGCGTCATCAGCACGTGACAGTCGTGAGACTTCATCCCGCTGAACTTCTGCTTCACTGGGTCTAGGTATCTGCTTATCTTCCCCGTGTAATCGTAAGGAAGTTTTACTCCTACGAGGCAGGTGAAAAACTGCTCGATCTCCTCCTGACATAGAGTGAAGCACGCGGGAGGGTAGTCACTTCCGGTCTTCTTGGCCTTTTTGCCTTTGCGACGACTTTCCGTGTCCTGCTTCGCCTCATCATCATCATCATCATCATCATCATCATCATCATCATCATCATATATAGCGTGAAGCTCCTGCCTGATGCCCATTGATTTCAAGTCTGCCCTTGCTTTCGGCCCATCTTTGGTCCTCTCTGGCATGTTGAGCAGGGTACCAAGCAGACTCTCGCACACGTTCTTCGTGATATGCATGACTTCAAGGCTGTGAGGCACACGGTGGATCTTCCAGTACGGCAAGTCCCAGAAAACAGACCTCGTTTTCCATACCTTCAGCAGCGGCTCTGGCGCCTTTCGCTTCTTTCCCGGCTCTGGCGCCTTTTGCTTCTTTCCCGGCAGTGGGCAGTCTTTCCAATTTTTCAACAGCTCGTCTATTTCCTCGCCGCTCCTCGTACGCGGGCGTCCTCGGGGTTTGGTTTCACCATCGAATAGATCCTTGCGTTTTCTCCATGGGTCATCATCGCGAAGCCACCTTCGATGTCCCATGAACACGGTTTTCGAAGACCCGAGATCTCTATCTAGCTGGCGATACGTTGTGTCATCCATGCACCTAACGCATCCAGAAAATCCGTGGACCACCTGCCCCGCGACATATCCGTAACCGAGATAGTCGTGCACCGTCGTGAGCAGCGCGGCTCTCATAGGGAAATATTCTTTCTCTGCAGCGTCCCACGTATTGGCTGGCGTTTTCCACTGCGTGTCAAGCTCCTCTTTCAGCAGCCCCAGATACAGATTGATGTCGTTCCCTGGTTGTTTCGGTCCTTCAATTAGCATACTCATGTGAATGTACTTCCTCTTCATGCACAACCATGGGGGAAGGTTGTACATCCACACAAACACAGGCCAGGTGCTATGTGTGCTTCTCTGGCTGCCAAACGGATTGACTCCATCGGTGCTCGCGCCCAGCACGATGTTCCTTGGATCGTTCCCAAATTCTAGGTCTTCGAAGTTCAACGCTTGCCAGTGGCTCGCATCCTTAGGGTGACTCAGCATCTTGTCTTTTTATCTATCTCCGGATCATTTGCGTCATCTTCTTGCTTCTTCTCCTCCCTATCCGCGTGCCAACGCAGGAGCTTTGCTACCTTAGGGTCCGCGAAATACCGCTGCAGACGAGGAGTGATCGGAAAGTACCACACCACTTTTCGAGGAGCTTTCTTCCTCTTCTTGTATCGAGTGACGCCGCACACCGGACATATGGTAGACTCCGCGTGCTCGTCCCGATAAATGATGCAATTGTTCATGCACACATGGTATTTCACGTCCGGTAAATCCAGAGGACACACGATTTTCTTCGCCTCCTCCAAACTGGTCGGGCACTTGTTCCCCTTGGGAAGACGTTCGTGCCAGAATGACATGTTCTCGTCGAAGCATGCGTCGGTCATTTTGTGTTTTACCTTCATCTCCAGAGCCATGAGCATTACTTTCAGGCGGGTATCCTCGGGCCTGCATCCTTCATACAATGGAGTAACCGCGTCTAACTCAAGTTGATCCATCTTGGCTTTCTCTCGGGCGGCAGCTCTTGCGTTATCCGTCTGCTTGAGAAGCAGCTCTTGAATATGAGGGTCCTGCAACCAGCCCATCGATGGTCCAGCGTCGTCTGCTCCTCCGGCATCATCATCTTCATGATCATGCCCGTCGTCTGCTCCGGCATCTTCCTCATCATCATGTCCTGCATCTTCTACATGATGACTGTGTACAGCATCACCGTCAAGATCATCTCCTAGGGATTCTTCATCTTCTCGCCCGCCCGATCCGCGGTTGTTGTCTTGCTACCCTTCCTCATTTCTTACCCGCCCCCCATGGACGACTTCGTAGTCATCTTCATCACCTTGCCACCGATAGCCATCCATGAAACCACGCAAGAGCAGGTGGTCCCGCACCTGCCCGGATTCCGGGTCCGCAATAAGGCTCTTCAGCTTGCATCTTCGACACGGACATCTTATCTCCGTCTCGTTCTTTTGAAGCATCTCGGCCTTCATGGACCTCAAAAACCTATTCACAATGCCTTCGGTCATCGTGCGGACCATGGTCACCTGCGGGGTAGAGCAAAACGATACTTTAGAACCAAGAAAAAATTTGGCATGACTTTCCCTAAAAATAGGACCAAAATGAATGCTTAATGCCAAAATTCTCGCCGAAACGGAAATGAATCAACATTCCGGCAAAATATTGGCAACTATCGCATTTCAAATACCGGTACACCTCCAAACACAAACACATATGCAACACCACAAACATATGCAACACCACGAACATACATAGATCTAGCTAGGCCATAAAAAGTGCATGGGCACATTGTTGTAGGGAGAACAACATAAATATAGCTTCCCCCCTTACTTACCTATCAAAACAAGGTAATTTAACCACTTAAATTGAATGAATCTATGGTGGAAATGAGGTGAAAAAGAGGAGGCACCCGAGAGAAGGAGGAGGTGGAGAGAATGAAGTGGGGAGAAAGTGAGTGTGGGTAGGAGAGGCTGTCCAAAATATCTTGTTGCTGCCCACTTACTAATGGCGCACCAACTCTAAATGCACCATTAGTAATCCAGGTTACTAATGGTGCACCTTCTGGTGGTGCGCCATTAGTAGTTTTGCAAAAAAACCATACTAATGGCGCACTGTCCCACAGTGCGCCATTAGTAGTTTTGCAAAAAAGGGAATAAAAAATATAATAAAAAAACAACATTAGTGGCGCACTTTCCGGTAGGTGCGCCATTACTAGTTACAACTAGTAATGGCGCACTGTGTCTGGATGCGCCATTAGTATGTTTGGACAGGCGCACTAGTTAATTTTTTTTTGATACTAATGGCGCACCCTGGGCCAGGTGCGCCATTAGTAGTTTCAACTCTAATGGCGTATCAGAAGGTGGTGTGCCATTAGTATATACTAATGGCGCACCGCTTGTCTGGTGCGCCATTAGTGTCAATCCCATCTATATCCCTTTTTCTAGTAGTGTCTGCTCGATTGATCAAAGCGGACTTTTTAGTGGCCCAATCCGCCCGCTTCTTCTTGAAGCTCTCCTTAAGCTGTTCCATGGCGCTTAAAGCGCTGGCCAATTCCTCTTTTGCTTTGGAGGTCTCAGCCTGTTGGGTTTTCAGGTTTTCTTGGAGATCGGTGACTTGGTTTTCTTTCGTCTTCAGCTCCGCCTGCATGCATACAGATATATGCTTCAACAAATCGGTATAAGGATTCAAGTAGCAACCACATAACAAGTTATGCACTTAGCACTTGGGGGCTAATGCATATTCGATCTTCATCTTTCAATTGCTTGCAAAGTCCCAAGATCAATACAAGTATTCAACTTGGCACTTGGAGGCTAATGGCTATTTGCTCGTATATATATTCTGATGCGGCAATCTCAATTACTTAAAGTACCGGTTTAACTACGCTAAGTTGAATTGGCCCTTGGGGGCTACATCGGCAAAAGTTCAAAGTATTAAGATTTATGTTAGTAAGTCCCGGTTTGAAAGAAGATTACAAACCGGCCCTTGGGGGCTAAGGAGAGTCAGTAAATATTGAAGCATACAAGCAAGAAAGAGCGTATGGAAGTTACCTCGTATTTATCAGACTGGCTTCATAGTCACGGCTGGCATACAGCCGGTTCAGGTAGCCGGAATGGATATCTTGGGCGTTCAGAGCAGCGTAAGTTGCCAGATCAGCATTCCACTTGCCTTTACCAAAGGCAGCAAATTCTTCCTTGGCAGAATGTTTGGACAAAGCAACAGGATTGCTTGGCTCGGTATGGCCAGCGCCAGTAATGACAACCTCATCCTCCTGAGTATCGCCCGTTTGCACTGGGGCTATTGACTTGTCAATAGGTTTTGCTGGACCGGTGGATCTCTCAATCCGGATGGAGCCTGTGGGCTGATTGACAGGACCTGAGGCATCAGTAGGTCTCTCTTCAGCAATAAGATCGTCGTCTTGCTGCGGTGGATCATTGGGTATATCCTCAGGAATAGCCGCTTCAAGATCGGGTGTCTTGCCTGGCTCAAGAATGGCATCTTCTTCGGCCGCTTTGTCCGGGCGGGCCTTCTTGCTTGGCCTAGGTTTGGCCCTAGAAAGAATAACAAAATAAAATACAGCATATGTTCTAAGGCAATGTGTTGTAAGTATCATAATAAGTATAGCTTACCCAAGCACCGTTTTGAGCGGTGGCAGCTGAGTAGCTGATGACTCGCCAGAGGATGAGTGGGAAGTAACCTGGTAATCGGAGTCAGATGGATTAAGAGGTTGGCGAAAGCGACTCGCTTTAGGACAATCACTGACAAGCAAATTAGAGACCTCTAAACAGCGTTTCCGAACCAGACTGTTCGGTAAACCGGCGGAGGTAACTACCTGGCCGCTGTGCCGGGTTGTGCGATGAGCTTCGTGCCGTTGGGTCTTCATAAGAAATTTGGGATCCAAATAAGCAAGAGGATGTGAAAATTTAAATTTCCGGTTTGCCTGACGGATTTTTAGCGAAGGCAAAGATTCTGAACCGAAAGAGAGAATAATTACCTCTGCAGCATCAACATGGCTGGCTTCGGCATCATCCTGACAAATATCATCATCAATAAGACGCATGAAAAATAAGCCAAGTGAGTCAAGCTCTACCTCAAGGTCCGGGTTATCCACATCATCATCAGGGGCCGGATTAGAAGATGCAGTAGTTCTTTTCCTGTGGGCAGTCTTCTTTACAACTTTAGTCTTTTGCCGGGTTGCTCTTTCCGGTTTGTCTGGCTTTTTCGGTTTCTCCTTCGGCAATTTCTTGCTCCAAAACGGATCATTGCCCTGATTACATAGACACTGATATTAAACGATGACCAGATATATCAATAATAGATTCAGCAAAAGGAAAAATCAAGATCTTACAGCTGGCGGTTTGGTGGTGGCATAGAAGGGAAGCAGGACGTTTCTAGCACAAATATGTTTCAGTTCATTCAGCATTTTATTCACAGCTTCTGTGATTTCTTCATCGGTGAGCTGGATTCTGGAATGTCGCAGAGGGTCATCAACACGGCCGGTATATTCACACATCAAACCGGAGCGCTGACTAAGGGGCAGTATGCTCCATGATATCCAACAGCGAGCGAGATCAACCCCTGTTAAACCATTGGCCATAAAGGCTCTAAGCTTCGACAGTTGAGGAGCATATTTGCTTCTCTCCTGGGTAGGCAATCTTTGCGGAAAAGGCTGTGTATTGCTGAGCCGCTCCGGACGAAAGCCGGGCAAGGGATTCTCACCAGCAGGGGAGGTATCTTTGCAGTAGAACCAGGTCTGATTCCACTCTTTGGGGTGGCTATGCAGTTTGGCATGAGGGTATGTGACCTCTTTCCTTTTCTGGATCGCCACGCCACCCAACTCCGTATTGGAGCCGTCAGTAAACTCAGTACGGCGGTTTAGATGGAAAAGGTCTCGGAACAATTCCACTATGGGCTCCTCTTGAAAGAACGCTTCACAGAGCACTTGGAAGTGACACATATTCGTAACAGAATTGGGGCCAGTATCTTGTGGATGGAGTTGGAAATCGGCCAAAACATCTCGGTAAAATTTAGAACCGGGTGGTTTAAAACCCCGAGCTAAGTGATCTACAAAAATAACAACTTCTCCTTCTTGAGGAGTGGGAGGGCATTCTTTGCCAGGAGCCCTCCAATGAATGGTATCTTTGCTGCCTAAAGCGCCGATCAAGACTAGATCATCCAGCTGAGCCTTTGTGACGCGAGAAGGAACCCAATTGCATTCATATACTTGCTTGGCCATGATGGAATCTACAAGGTAGAAGATCTCGGTTCAAAAATACATTTGATCAAGGTATATTGGTATGTGCAATGTTAAACGAGAGGCAGATCTATCTGAACCGGAGTTTTATGAAGCAACAACATTTGGCGGTTCAACAAGGGGACTAATGGTATAAACCGGTTTGGCAATTTTTTTCTACAAGGTTAAACCGCCGGGTTTAAACATTGAAGCAGAGGAGTAAGTTTACAAAAACAGATTTCATAAGATTTCTCTATAGCGATGGATCTAAAGTAAGTTCAGAAAAAAGATAAATATCCAGAGGTCCAAAAGGAGCAGTACCGAATCAATGAACTAGACATACATACAGATCTATGGTTTTGAGATGGGCAAGTGAAGGCGAAGGGTAAACAGCTACCATTGCATAGAATAAAGATTTGCGGAGCCATCTAAAGATCTATTGTATGAGCAAGAGGCAGACGATGAACACTAAAGAACTGCGAAACCCTAGGTCAGATCTGCGGGGGAAAGGATGGAAGATTTACCGGAGCTGAGTGTAACACCCCGGATGTAACTTTCCCTATTTGTACTCCAACTCTTGCCGTTTCCGGCGTTAAGTTATTTTTATTACCTCGGGTTTGGGTTTTGTCTCCGTGTGTTGTTGTCGTTGTCATGCATCTCTTATCATGTCATCATGTGCATGGCTTTTGCATACGTGCTCGTCTCATGCATTCGAGCTTTTTCCCCGTTGTCCGTTTTGCACTCCGGCGCTTCGTTCTCCTCCGGTGGTCTTTTCCAGCTCTCTTTCATGTGTGGAGATTAAACATTTCCGGATTGGACCGAGACTTGCCAAGCGGCCTTAGTTTACTACCGGTAGACCGCCTGTCAAGTTTCGTACCATTTGGACTTCGTTTGATACTCCAACGGTTAACCGAGGGACCGAAAAGGCCTCGTGTGTGTTGCAGCCCAACACCCCTCCAATTTGGCCCAAAACCCACCAAACTCTGCTCCATGTCCTAGAGCGTTCGATCACGATCACGTGGCCGAAAACCGCACCTCATTTGGACTCTCCTAGCTCCCTCCATGCCTATATATACCTCCCCTATTTCCAAATCCGGACGAAACCCTAGTCCCCCTCCTCCTCCAGCAGCCGGACAAAATCCGGACGGCCGGACATTGTCCGCTCTGCCGCCAGCCATCCACGGACCGCCACGTGGCCGTGCGCCGCCACTCACCGTGCCGGCCCGGGACGCCCGCAGCCGGCCCCCGAGGCCAGTAGCCGCAGCCGCCGCCCGGGTC
>NC_057812.1:63726629-63761693 GCF_018294505.1 Triticum aestivum
AGCCGCCGCCCCCACCGACCGGCCCTGGCCCCCCTTTCTCCCCCCGCCGGCAAGGCTCGCCGGATTCGCCTCGGGAGGCGCGCCCTGATCCAGATCCGCGTTGGCTACAGTAACCCTAGATCTAGGTCATTTTTTTTCTTAAGTCCTGAAATCTACAGATCCAAGTGCCTCTGTTCGGGGCCCCGTAACTTTGCTTCCGCAGCTCCGATTTGGGCATATAGCATATCAAAATGTTGATCTCAGAGAGTACATCATTTCATTCTATTGCATCATTTTCATTTGAGCTCATCTTGATGCCCGAAATGCTGTTAGAAGAGGGCTACTTGAGTTAATTGTCAGATCTGTTACTCCGTTTAGCACTTTTGTCCTTTTTGCCATGATTAAAGTGTGCATGATATGCCCGTGAGTTCTTCATATGTTTTGTTAAGGGTTTTGTCATCCTTCCAGAGGTGCAACCCATGTATTTTTAGGATGTGTGTGGTGAATTGTGCAAGCTTGCAAAGTGGTGCACTTGCTAATTCTGTTTTCAGGGACTTAGTAATTTCACTAAGTCCTGGGATTGTTTATCTCATGATGCCATATGTTCTTGTCGTTTCCTAGTGATCCGTGCCTCTTTTGAGGATGACCAGTAAGGGAGTTTTGTTAATATTGTAGTGCTCTATCCATCCATGTCTTTGTTTGCAATTATGGAGGACCCTAGCTTGAGTCAATCGAGCTCTACTTTTGCTTCCTTGTGAATCTCGGCAGATCGTGAACTTGTTTGCGATTTTGCCGATGTTATTGTAATTGATCCGTGCATGCTATGCTACTGTTCTTGCCATGTCTAGCTTGTATTTTGTGCCTTATTGATGGATGTATGCTTGTCTTGCCATGACTTTCACCGTGGTGAGTGCATCGAGCTCGTAAACATGCCTTCATGAGTTATGTTTCAGCATGTCCTAGTTTTCACTAAGTCTGAAAATTGATTATGTTTTTGCTATGTTCGTGTGCTTGTTAGTATATTTTGTGATCCCTTTTGGCTCAAGGTCACTAAGGGAATTTTGTTAAGCTTGTTGAGTAGCTCCATGCCATGTCTTTCTTTGTCATGTTCAGGACCTGTAGCATGTTGTTTTGTTGCTCCGAAGAGGGCTATATGATCTGAAATTCCAGACAAGTGTTAATTTCACTAAGTCTGAGATCTGTTTTACCATTTGCGTTTTGCCATGCTTGCTTGAACCTGTTAATGGATGATTTGGCCGTAGATCAGTGCTAGACTTTTGTTAAGCATCATGAATGCATCCCTGCCATGTATTTTGTTGCCATGTTTGGGAGCTGTAGCATGTTCATCTCATTGCATTTAGATGCCTACTTGCTGTAAATCGCAGACCGGTGTCATTTTTGAATCGCTTGCCATTTCCAAACCGTAACTCCGATTCCGGCGTTCTTTATATCGTTTTCAAGCGGTTTCATCTCATCTTTCCAGTGGCACTCTTGAAATTCCAAGTTGAGGCCAGGTTCATGCATTTCCTGTCATATCTTGCATTTTGCATCCCGCATCGCATCCCGCATAGCATATCATCATTTCATCATATTGCTTGGTCTTGCAAATGGTTGATTGTATCCTTGTTGCTTGTTTGTCTTGTTTGGGTAGAGCCAGGAGACGAGTTCGCTAACAAGGAGCCCGTTGAGTTTGCTTTTGAGGATCCAGTAAACTTTGACAACTGTGCAGGCAAGATGATCATACCCTCGAAATCACTACTATCTTTGCTATGCTAGTTTGCTCGCTCTTTTACTATGCCATTGCTATGATGCCTAACACTTTCTTGAAAGCCTCCCAAATTTCCATGTCAAACCTCTTACCCACCATTGTCCTAGCAAACCGTTGATTGGCTATGTTACCGATTTGCTCAGCCCCTCTTATAGCGTTGCTAGTTGCAGGTGAAGATTGGAGGCCGTTCCTTGTTGGAACATTTATTTACTTGTTGGGGATATCATTATATTGCCATGTTATCTTAATGCATCTATATACTTGGTAAAGGGTGGAAGGATCGGCCTCTCGCCTAGTGTTTTGTTCCACTCTTGCCGCCCTAGTTTCCGTCATATCGGTGTTTTGTTCCCGGATTTTTGCGTTCCTTACGTGGTTGGGTTATAATGGGAACCCCTTGATAGTTCGCCTTGATTAAAGCTTTTCCAGCAATGCCCAACATTGGTCTTACCATTCGCCACCTATCCTTTTCTTTCCCTTGGGTTCTGCAGACTCAAGGGTCATCTTATTTTACCCCCCCGGGCCAGTGCTCCTCTGAGTGTTGGTCCAACCGAGCGATGTCCGGGGCTACCAGGGGCAACTCTGGGCTGGCCTACCCGACGTCTTGCTCATCTGAGTGTGCCCTGAGAAAGAGATGTGTGCAGCTCCTATCGGGACTTGTCGGCACATTCGGGCGGTGTTGCTGGTCTTGTTTTAACCTGTCGAAGTGTCTTGAGTTACCGAGATACCGAGTCTGATCGGAATGTATTGGGAGGAGGTCTATTCCTTCATTGACCATGAGAGCTTGTCATGGGCTAAGTTGGGACTCCCCTGCAGGGATTGAACTTTCGAAAGCCGTGCCCGCGGTTATCGGCAGATGGGAATTTGTTAATGTCCGGTTGTAGATAACTTGAACCTTAATTTAATTAAAATGAATCAACTGAGTGTGTTACCGTGATGGCCTCTTCTCGGTGGAGTCCGGGAAGTGGACACGGTGTTGGAGTAATGTTTGCGCAGGTTACTCTCTAGTATCTCGCTCGTGCTTTGCCTCCTCTTCTCGCTCTCTTTTGCGAATAAGTTAGCCACCATACTTGCTAGTCGCTTGCTGCAGCTCCACTCATATTTTACCTTGCCATTCCTATAAGCTTAAATAGTCTTGATCGTGAGGGTGCGAGATTGCTGAGTCCCTGTGGCTCACAGATTACTATTACACCAGATGCAGGCCCTGATGATTCCGCTCCAGGAGACGCGTACGAGCTTAAGTGGGAGTTTGACGAAGACTCTCAACGATACTACGTTTCATTTCCCGATGATCAGTAGTGGTGCCCAGTTGGGGGTGAACGGGACCGTTGTCGCATGTTGGGTTCTCTTTTATTTTGGCGCCGTAGTCGGGCCTTGAGTGTATGGATGATGTAATGTTATTTATGTACTTGATTGACGTGGCGACTGTAAGCCAACTATGTTATCTCCCCTATTATTATTATTACATGGGATGTTGTGAAGATTTCCTAACTTGCGACGTATGCCTTCAATGCGATTATGTCTCTAAGTCGTGCCTCGACACGTGGGAGCTATAGTCGCATCGAGGGTGTTTCACTGAGGAAGATGCGGAAGGTTGCCGCGATGCTCTGGTGCGCTCAAGTTGATGCAGCGGCCAAGGTTGAGGCAAAGGTCAACGGCGGCGGCGGAGCTCCGAGGCTGGCGACGCGAGGAAGACGAAGAAGGCATTGAAGGAGAAAAGAAATGACCCTTCGGTCCTATTTATAAGGCGAAAGAACATGTGTCAGGCGCGACAATCAAGGGGCCGCAAAATGGAGCTGTCGCCTCGATTTCCGCCGATCTATTAAAGAAAGAAGCATAATGGATAGCTTCGTTATGACAGGTGACGTCACTCCGGTTTACAGCAATCAGAGAAGATGACATCATGGCAGTTTACCAATTTAGGAGAAGACGTTGAAGATGAAGCTTTTGTTAAAGGATTGACATGAACCCGTTCAAATCAATCTGGGGCCTAATGTTCGGGATATTACTACTGGGCGTAAACCGGCCTATCTGGGCCGGGTTAACTTCGTCAGTAGTTAAGTATGTTAAAGCCCAAGAAGACAGACGAGGGCTCAAGGCCCATGGTCGGTTCAAGGCTTGTAGCTGAAAACCGGCGTTAGTAGTTAACTTGTATTGTAAGTTAGGAATAGGTAGATACCAAAGCAGACACATCTATGAGCCGGTATTGGGACTCCGTAAGCTGACGGGAGTCACCCTTGTATATAAGGGGACGACCCGGCGGCGGTTCAAGGATACAGACAACAACTCGAGACATAGGCGAAGCTTGTTTGCTCCCTAGTCATCGAAACCCCCATCAATTCCATCACAACTAGACGTAGGCTTTTAGCTTCATCGAAGGGGCCGAACTAGTATAAACTCCCTTGCGTCCCTGTGTCCGCTTTAACCCCTTCAAGCTAACCCATCGCGATGGCTCCACGACCAAGTCCTTTCTCTAGGACATCTGCCATGACAATTCCACGACAGAAACTGAGTGCAATAATTGAGTAGTTTTGCAAACTACCAGTACTACACCTGAAACGGTTCAAAACCTATACTCCCTTGCCAGTGCACGCTTCTCGTGTGAAACGGTCAGCGTCGCCCTGGAGCGTCAGTGCCGCATTAATGCCCGGCCAGAGCGGAGGCGACCTCTCACTGGCGCTGGCTTTGAAGTGGCACGACGGCCGAGAGAGCGCCGCTTCCCGATGCACGCGATTGCTCCGTGTCGAGACTGGCCATAGGCCCTGTTTGGATCCATGGGTTAGAGTTGGTTTGAGGTAGTTGGGTCTCAAATAGCCCTAAAGTATCCAAGCATGAGGGTTTAAAATGGAGAAAGTTGCACTGAACCCACCAAAAAAAACTATTCCACCCAAGAGGTGCTAAGTGGAGATAGTTCTCATTGGGACCACTGAAAAATCACTTTTCTCTCTCCATGAAGTGCATTTATTGTCAATCTAACCCTGTCACCCAAACACCTCTTTGGCTACAGTTAGTTCAGGGTAAGTCATGAGTTAGTCTAACCTCTAGCTAAGTTAGAGTATCAAACAGGAGCAGTACAGGACATGCAAGTTGCTCAAAGCATACATGCAAATTCGTATGTGAAAGGATTTTTTTCTTTTTGAAAACAGAACGTGAAAGGAATTTTTTTAGAATGCTCTTGGCATGTTGCTAACATGTGACAGTTAACCGACCTCAATAGACGGCAGACACGCCAGCCGCTACACTTTGATAGAGACGAGGAGGGAGAAGCGATACGGGCTACTGGATTACTAGAGATAGGTGTCGCACGGAAGCCAAGAAATATGGTGATAGCATGGGTTAGCCATATACTAGTATGATGTAACTACACTGGGCTGCCGTGTTTCGTACTCTTCCAGTCCACTGTGGAGATGATTGGTTAATTTTATATCGCTGAATAATATTAAATATTATGAGTGCAGACGCTCCACCACGAGGTTCCTTGCTCCTTCTCGGTCGTCCGGAATCTATGTTCTTCCACTCTTTTTTTACGTGAGCTTTCTTCATCATTTTGCCAACACGCGAGACATCTAGCATCAAGGTACACGTGTTGTGCAAGGATTATTCCATCTATATGAAGAACACGTGGGACTGGAACTATGAGATGGACATGTACCCAGGAGTGGACGTACGAACCTGACTAATGTAGCGCAGTAAGTGAAGTAGAAAGGCACAAATTGTATGAACATGTGTGGCATATAGGGTGTGTTTGGTTGCGTTCTCGTCTCAGCATAGTTGTTCCCTCTATATGCATGTGAAAATCAACACCCCTCTTCATGCATGCTTCTAGTGTATTTGTGCTAAACTAGTGTGGATTCATGCACCCTCCATACACTCTACCAAACACCCAAAAGTAGGCCGAGAAAGGAACTCTTGGGCGGCATTTGTCTCTTAGTACGTACTACCACTAAATGTTGTACGTGTAATGCATGGTGATGTTATGGAGTACGTGCCTAAGTACTCTACTACTACTATATTAGTTGAAGGCACATATTAACTTTTATATTTGTTTACATGTATGCCCCGAGACCTTCCAACTAGACGTGTCTTTCTCTCCAGGTCGCACTTTGTATCATTCATACCACTAAGTACTACTACATGTGGTCTCCGACCCAGAAGTGGAAGAAGTGGAGACGCTCTACCACACTGTTTTTTTACGCTGGGCTCTACCATGTTGTTCATGTCCCACTCCTTTCGCTGACGTGTGGGACATCTAGCACATGCCGTGTTTGGCACCCTTCGTCATAAGAGTTGAAATGCTAGCATTTATCAGAAATAAAAAATAATTATAAATCGGCAGTGATTCTATTTTTTTGTGAACCAATCAGCAATGATACTATACCACGCGGTTTCCTTGCTCCTCGATATCGGAAAGAATACTTCCGTTCGCCAACATGTGGGACATCGACCATCCTTGTCCACTTGCCATGCACGCAGATCTCAAAGGGAGAGTCACCCAGGTCGTCGTGCCGCAGTAACAATGACTAATGAGCCGTCAAATCACAGGCCCACTTCCCACTTTGAAGTTGCTCGGACGAAGGAACCATCATGACTTTGTTGAATTCCGCTTCTTGAAGAAAACTACTATACCAGCAGTACTGCTAGCTACAGTAGTTACTCCAACAGAGGCCTCCTTTCGTTCATAGGATAGGAATATGAAAATCATAGGAAGTGAGATGACATGCATCTCAATTCCTATAGAGAAAGAGATGCCATTTCATTCTTAGGATAGGAATTTTTCCATTTAGTCTAGGCTATGTACTGGTAATTTGCTCTAAAAACTACAGTAGTAACTAGTAGTATTGGTACATGCTCGTACTCAGACACAGACACAAACACTAACTACTAGTACTACTATTTCTCACATGCTGGCGAGATGCCGTCGTTCTCCTTCCCGGCTTTGTCGGCGACACCCCACCATGCTTGGATCTCCGCCGGCCTCTCCGCAGCAGCGCATGCGTCCTTTTCTTTCTTGCGGCGGCGGGCCTCTCTATTCTTGAGTGCTTTCTGACTTTTCCGCTCCCTCTGTGCGGCTTTGTCCGCCTCTTGCTCTACCGCCCATTCGGCCTTGGCATCTTCAAATTCCTCCCACATAGTTGTGAGGTCGCGAGAGGCGATGAACTTGGCACGGCGGGATGCCATCACTTCCCTAACATTTTGTGTGCGGTCGTGGGCGGCGAGGAACTCGGTGCGGCGGGATGCCATCGCTGCCTTACCGGTTAGTGTGCGGAGCGGTGGCATGAACGAAACATGGTGAGAGCTCTGGGGTGGAGTGGCTGGACAATTGTATTGGTTTGTCAAGAGCTCAAGGATAGAAGACGAAGCAAATTTGGAATCCCCTTCAATCCTGGTCATTTATTACCGAGTAAAATGCATTGGCGGTCATCGAACTTGTCTTGATAGCTCACTTTGATCATTGTATACGAGATATGGTTATTATACGGTCACTGGCTCAGCCTACAGCTCCGTATTTGTCTGGTTGACCAGTCAAATAGTCTCCATGCGCCTCAGCAGCTCGTATTCTTTATCTATCTACGCGGGCCTACCTGTCAATGGAGAACGAAATACTGTAAAAACCAAAATTATGCGTATGTGGGGAATCAAACCACGGACTCGTCGCTGCAACGCACCCTCGTCAGCCAAATGAAAATAAAATACTTCGCGTCAGACACTCACGCTCATGCTGCCAAAGCATGCTAATGCATGAACGTCGCCCTCTAAATCAAAGTCCTGCTCATGGCGCAACGCAAATGGCGAGCCCATCACCTGCGCGCCCCGGCGGTGCCTGACATTACTCTTTAGACGTTTGATGGAGGCCTATGCGAACGCCGAGCATGTATTCACCTGGCTCAACACCAACGGTCATACTCGCACCGCCTTGCTCATGTATATCGTCCATCACAATGACAATCTATAAAACAGCCTAAGCTAGAGAGGGTACTATGGTAGTATGGTATGGAGTATGTACTATCGTGAGTGACCTATCTTAGTGCCACTTCACATCGAAACCCCTTGCATCGCTAGCGCGCGCTTCCCGCCTGAAAGGTCACCGTCTCTCCAGAATGTCAATGCCGCATTCACCGGACTTAACTGCAGGTGCAATTGGTGTGTCACTGACATGCGGGCCAGATGCCCGTTGGACCCACATGTCAGTAACCCAAACGCATCTGCAGTTAAGTCACTGAAGCAGCGTCCGCATTCACGCCCACGAACCTACTCCGGTGCCAGTTGTCCATCTGTATGTCGCGGCTCATTGCCATTCGCCCGCTATATTAACTTGAGCCCCAGCTCCCAGCCATAGCCAAAGACCCACACTTATTCTCCTCTGGTCCCTTCCTTCTGTCGGCACCACTTCAACCATGGCCTCCTGGTGCTCCGAAGCTCTCTTGGACGTACTATCGCAGGAGCAGACGAGGGACATCGGAGGCTCCGCTTTGGGCATCCTCCAAAGCTCTCTTCGACGTACTGTCGCAGGAGCAAATGAAGGAGATCGTTGCCACCCCCCCGTCCGCCCTCCGCTGCCACGACCACGAAGCCGACGCGCGTGCGCGGGCGCAGCCGGCAGCGAGGAAGAGTAGTACACGGTAGGTCATCGCCGCTCTGGTCCCGGGAAGGCCACCGCTACTCCACTCAGTCGACGCCAAGCTTGGTGGGGTAAACATCGGCGGCCGATTATGTCAGGACCCCGATTCCAAGTCACATCAATCTAGCCGGTAACACCTCATATCACTTTGCGGCCTCACGCACGGTATTCCCATGGGTGTCGCCTTACCATGGCCCGGGACCGTTTGCACCTTTTGGCTCACGTATATGATAGTGTCGCTAGCATCCATATGACAGAGAACCCGGGCCAACATGGCTAGTCGTGAACCCAAAGCAGCACTAACCTATGGGGACAGGCATACATGAATCACATCGAGCATGTCGGTCATCAGCGTGTGAATCCGGGCTGTAGCACTGGGCTAACAGGACTCCGGGAACCCGGGCTGTAGCAGGCTAGGCAGGACTCCGGATGTCACCGCGTGACATTTCCCCGAAGGGACAGACACAGGAACGAAGTGAAACACATGTCGGCCAGTCAAGTGTCCTGAGCAGTAGTGCCGGGCTAGCAGGACTCCGGTCAACTAGGCTGTAGCGGACTACTATGGCTCATGGAAGCACTAGACTACATTTCCCCATAAGAGAAGCTGCCAAGGATAAACAACTAGATTGTCGGATCCCACACATACCAAACATTTCAATGATACACACAATATGCTCGATATGTGTAAATACAACATGGCATCACAACAAAACTCTACAACTCAAAGTACTTTATTTAAAGGCTCCAGAGAGCCATACATAACATGTTCATACAGGTAGGGGTCACATGACCTGACACTCAAGTCATACAAGCATACAAGCACATGTGGAAGACAATAAGTCTGAGTACAGACACTAGAAAGAAAGAAGGCTTGATGAAGCCTGTCTATCTACAAAGGGCCCTCCATGGCCAGAATCACCACCTGGGTGGCAAGTCACTCATCGACGTCGAGGTCTACGTAAAACCCGTCGGAGGGGGCGGTGTTGTCGTCTGAAAACAGTAATTAAAGCAACATGAGTACATAGGTACTCAGCAAGTCTTACAACAGATCCTACTATACATGCTCATTCTCAAGAAGGTGGTGGAGTTATTGCAGCAAGCCGGCTTTGACTCTTAGCTAAGCTATCCTATGAGACACCAATAGTAGAATAGTTTTCGCACACGAGTCCACTAATCACCAACACAATACTCCACCGAGGATCCTCCCTCGTCATCCTACGAGAGGGCCATCCTCGGTACTCACACCTATCTTGAGTCTTTTAGTAGTAACCATTAACTTGTCTATGAACTGTATAGGCAACCAAGTAGTCCTTTACCGCGAATGTGGCTATTCGAATAAATGATGTTAACCCTGCAGGGGTGTACTTCTTCATACACGCTCTCACCACTTACCGCCGTTTACACGACATGTACTCGGCAACCTTCAAGCCGAAGCCCAACAAGGGTGTTGGCCACGGCCAACCTAAACACTCAAGTCTCTACTCCAGGTTTATCGCCTATCCAGGTTCCATCCGCATGGAGTCCGGCCGAGGTTTCCACATACGGACCCGAACGATGTGTATAGGGTCCCGAGACGCCAAACGGGCGCCGGTATACCCGGCCACGGTGTATCTACCGCATCATAGCCCACCCCTAGGGTCAGCGCTACGCACGGCCGCCAACACATAACCTATAAACACCAGAAACTATTTACAACTCCTGGACAAAGTACTAGGGTGGTTAAGAAGCCAAGAGGGTCGATTAAGTTTCCCAATGCATGGTAGTAACTGATTCTTAAATCACACATAGAGATCTCAGTTCTTAGGGACGGCCTCAATGAAACAACCCACCATGTACTCCTACATGGCCTCTCATCGATACCTTTACCAAATCATGTTCAACACATCCCTCACATTACCGATGTAATCATTTCAATCTAGCCCATCACCCAGATGAACCAGACCTGACACAACTCTAAGCATAGCAGACATAGCAAGGTAGGAAACATATACATGGCTCAATCAACTCCTACACATGCTAGTAGGTTTCATCTAGTTACTGTGGCAATGACAGGTCATGCAGAGGATAAGGGTTCAACTACCGCAGCACACAGCAGTTTGAAATGTTGTTGTCTTAATGCAGTAAATGAGAGCATGTGTGAGAACATGGGATTGTATCGATATGATCAATGAGGCTGCTTGCCTGATGGAGTAGTAGTAGGGTACTGCCCTTCAGTTGGATACTCGAGAATATCCTCGGAGGCAGAACCTACCACGAAAGACATCACAGAACACAATCATCACATGGCAATATGCAACAATATGATGCATGCTATGACATGGCAATATGAGGTGTCCTGGCTAATGCATTGTGAAACAAGTTGGTTTGAGTCTATTTGAATCAAGGATTCAAATGGAAGCTTATGTTCTTAAGCCAAATAAGTGCACTAGATTGTTTCACCTAAACAGCAAGGTTAAAGTGTTTTGTCGTGCATGAAACCATTATAGATGGAAAGATTGAATTTTTCTGATCAAATTTCATATATAAATCTTTGCATTTGGAGTTACAGATTAAAAGTTATGAATTTTTGAAGTTTGTAGTATTTTCTGGAATTTCCTGTATAAGAATAATTCCAGTAATTGAATTATTGCGTCAACATTGCGTTAGGGTGACGTCAGTGGTCAACAGAGCCGATCCAGATCAAACCTGACCAGTGGGACCTGCGTGTCAGTACTTAATTAACTAACTAAATTTAGTTAGCACTAATCTAAGTTAATTAGCAGAGCGGTCCCACTTGTCATAGACTCAGGGGGAGTCAACCTGGGCCCACACAGGGTGAACTAGGGTCAAACAAGGTCAAACTCGCCAGTGTTTAGCCGCCGGCGAGGCCAGACACGGCCGGGCAGTGCGGGTTTCGTGCTCCGGCGACCAAATGGACGGCGGAGAGCATCTACGTGTAGCTGGGAGCAAGCCGCATCGTTTGGTGGCAGAGGTGGAGCTCGGGGTGGCCCGTAACGTCGCTTGCGACGACCTGTGCGGCTGCCGGAGCTCGGGTGAGGTCGAACCCGAGGCTACGGGGCACGGCGAGGCGCGTGGAGTGGTGCTACGGGTTCCTACGAGTGCGGTGAGTGTGTTGGTCAAGGTGGTGTGGCCGGTGGGTGGCCGGAGTCACGTCGGTGACGAGCTCGGCGGCGGTAGGTGCGGGTGAATGTGGTGCGGTGCATACGGTGCGGGAGAGAGTTAACGGAGAGAGGGAGGACGGAGCTGAGCTCATGGCGACTGCAGCAAGCGTCAAAGCGGGCTCTGGGAAGGCTGGAGCTGAGCGGGGCGAGGATGGCGATCTCGGTAGCCGGAGATGGGGAAGACGGGGTCAGGGGAGACTCCAGAGCGGGCGAGCGCTCGGGGCTCGGCCTGCTTGACGTAGTTGACGACGATGGAGCGAACGGACACGGTGACGCGGCACGGGGACGACAGCGGGCGCAGTTATCACGGTGGCGCGGGCGCGGCAACGTCGGCCATGGTGCGGGAGAGCGAGGGAGAGGAGTTGGGGAGGAATGGGCATGTCTGCGAGCTCGGGGGAGGAGTGGGTGACCGACCCAGGGCAGCAGAACGGCGAGGGGAGGAAGCAGGGTGGCGAGCAGCTGCATGGCGCGCGCTGGTGCCGGCCTCGAGCACCTGCCTTCCTGCTTGGCCGAGCCAAGCAGCTCGCTGGAGCGGTGGCTGGGCTGGGCCGGCTAGGTGGGCCTGCTAGGTGAGCGCGAGGTAAGCCTCTGCTCTCTGCTTTTTGTTTTTCTTTCTATTTATTCATGTTCTGTGTTTTGAAATAGTAAAAATACTATTCCATTTAGGATAAACCTGAAAATATTCAGAGGCACATTTGGGAATATTCCCAACAGCCTAAAAATACTTTCAGGATTATTTATGCATTTTAAAATATTTATAGCATTTAAATTGCCGAAATGCAAATAGTAATGATTTAATTCAATGACCTTATGTGTCTTGGAAAAATGTGAACCCATTTTGTCTGAGGTTCTAACCCCAAAACAAAAAGGATGGACTTTTTAGAAGGGCATTTCAGGTTCATTGAAAAAGATTTTAGTAAACCCTAGTTGTTTCCAGAGGGGTGCTGGGGGTTCTGTCATCCCCATTTCAGTTTTCTGGAAGAGTAGATATGATGCAACACTCTAATGCATGAACTAGCTAGGGTGTGACAGATTAGCCGCTTGACAGCGATGTGGAGGCGGAAAACTTCATAACCTTGTGCTCCGGAGGAGGAGGTTATCGAGGCGGATGAGGAGGAGGCAAAGGCAATGGCCGGTTTTCTCGGGTTCATGGCCGGACATGGTGGTCGGGCGCCGGTGATCGTTTAGATTAGGTTACAGTAGGTTTTAGTACGGTTTATTGAAATATGTAACGGATTTCGTCCAGTTTGTAGGAAAAGTTTTCGAAATGCAATGAATTTCATCTGGTTAATTTGAAATTTGCTTTGTTTGCTCGAATTTCGTCCGGTTAGTTCATATAGTTGTCGAAAGGTATGCGGGCAGCATCGGATGGCATCCATCCGTGTCCTCGGACTGATGCCGGTGTAAATTTGTTGGCCAGCGCTGGAGATGCCCTAACTATCATGCTATAATCGCTAAAAATCCTCCATTATTTGGCAGGGAACAGTTATACCTCGATCAAAATCAGAACCGAGGTGTTTTGCACTCCTCCCGCATAAGAGTGTAAACTCTTGCTTACATAAAAATGGAGCAAGTGGACGGCACTGTAGCACGTCATATCACTCGAACTAGCCCGCCTAACGAGCGGGAAAGCACCGCCATCATCATTTTGTTCTGGATTTCTATCGATCGATCGCGCGAAAATGTTACGCTTCGCAAGTTCTAAAGGAAAAGGCGGCACACTTACGACTCGTACGCGTCGCAACCCCAACAGTCCGACTCACACGCCGCTCACCAGAGGGGAGAAGCATTGTCTTGCAATTTCACTGACATGTGGGACCGTAATTGAATAAACCGTCGATAGCCGAAATCTAATCGCTCGGCGGGCGTCGGCTTAGAAGAGAGAAACGGGGGAGAGAGAACAGATCGCCCGCCCGCCGCTCACGGACTCCAAGAAATATATGGTGATAATGTGAGGTGGGCTATGCTGGAGTACGGACCGCTTCCGGAGCCCACTCCCACCGCCCTGGCCCCTCAAGACGCCAGCTGCCCGCCGCATGCATGCATAGCAAGTAGTACTCCTTATGTGGAGGAGAGAGAGGCATTGACAAAGTCAAGGAGTGGGCTCTGCAAGAGCCCGTCTCTACACGTGCTCCTAGGTATAAAAAATAATTCTAAAAAAGGCATAAAAACAATTGTGTCTTAAAAAAGAAAGGTAAAAAACATTTGAGAGGAAATAGATAGAGAGAAAGTGAGAAAAAGTTGTAACTTGGGCATTACATGAGGAAGGAGGGAGTAGTGCACATGCCAAGTTCACTGGGCTGCCGTGTTTCACATTCCTCTGTCGTAACAGTGGAGACAATAGCTTTCATCAAAAATAAACAATGAATACGCGTTGCTCGTACTCTATATCGGAAAGAATACTTTCATTCGCCGACAGGTGGGACGTCGACCAACCTGGTCCACCTGCCATGCAGAAAATTATCCTGGTCTACCCCGGTCGTATCGCAGGCCCAACCTTTCCCACTATAAGTTGTTCGGATGAAGGAACCATCATGACTTCGTTGAATTCCGCTTCTTCAAGAAAACTTACTGTACCCGCAATACTGCTACCACACGCGAAGACTGGACGGCACTATACCACGTGATATCACTGAAACCCACTAGGCAAAACTAGCCCGCCTAGGTCACCTATTTTGGAACGGAGGGAGTACGTCTCTGCACTGCTATGATTTTGTGTTGCGCGTTCTCTGTACTTTTGCTACGATTTTCCTACCCAATGAACCAAATGAGGCCTGAATGTATGTTGACTATTGTCTGATCAATCGCTAAGCCTACAATTTTAGGAGCTAGGGCTATTGGTCGATCAACGAGGGATAAGTATAAGCGTACCGTGAGCTCATCAGCCCCAACGTTTCTCTTCGGTGAGTGTTTTGCAAGTACAATAGCTCGCACAGTAGCTAGCCTACTAACACCAAGAATCATCAAACAAGCCCTGCTAATATGATAAACAGTTCAAACTTACATCTAAGCATGCCATATATTACATCAAAAGCTGGTGAGGATACATCTGTTTCCATAACTCAGAGAGGGTTCGCATGATTCACTATCAAACAAAAGTAGCAAGATCCACCCACACAAGACAGTGCACTAGCCCTAAGATGGTTTGATAACACGCATCGTTCTGTTAATTAAACACAGGGCAATGCAAACTACCCTGAAGGATTAGCGTGACCAACTATTTCTTGTCATCGATCTCTCAGGCAATGACCACAGCACGGACAGCGGCATGGGAATCGATTTCTGGGGCGATGACCACATGACTGACCGCGACATCGAAATCGATCTCTGGGCGATGTCCACAGGATGGATAGCGGCATCGAAATCGATCTCCAGGGTGATTCCAACAGGACGGGCCACGACATCGGAATCATCAAGGACGTCCATCGGCACCTGCACAACCCTAACATATTAGCAACCACATTGCAAATAATCAAAAACCACAACTATGGTAATAATCCATTATTTTTTACCTTGTGAGCTCACCGGGGGATCTCATCCCTCCGGGGGCCATCTCCTCATCCTCGATGGGGGCCATCACCTTGCCAGGGGAATACTGCTTCTCAATGGCGACTATCTCCTCAAACTCGGTCTTGAGCCTCACATAGGTGGCAATCAGAGTTCCTGGGGTAGGCACGGTGGGGCCCTTGCTGTTCTTCCAACTTCCTTTGAGGAGTTCGTCCGCCAACGTCCTCAACTCTTTGGCCAGTGCTTGTTTCTTGGAGTTCTTCGTCTCCATGGGTTGGCCCGCCAATATGTTCAACTCGTTGGTCGGTGCTCGCTTCCTGGAGATCGAAAGGAAACCACAATCGCTGTCTCTAGTGGGTTGTCCGCCGGCAACTCTTTGCCTAGTGCTCCAGGATCCATCAATGAACTGACAAACAAAAAGCAATCGAAAGGAAACCACAATCGCAATGAAAACGGGAAAAGAATAGGATGTGAGAATCGGTCGGTGCTTCGCAAAAAGAAGATTCTTGGAATGAAAATATAGCAACATAACTGATTCGCCCACCTTTCCTTCGTCGGTACAGAAGAAAAATGGCAGAAGTGAGTAGCCTGGAGTGAGGTTTTCTTCAAGAAAGGGAAGAAAGGGCTTGAACGAGCGTTCCAGTGAAATGATGGTTGCTTCGTCCAGCCCAACTTGGAGGCCACCTTACCACTGCTGGTAAAGGTGTGGGTTTTGTGATATGACGGGTCATGACGGCCACACCGGGGTGATAGGCGAGTCTCGACTGTAGCACCTCGCTGTGATTTGGTGGATGGCACGCGGCCCCGGATGCATTGAAATGTCTCGCATGTAGATAGAGCGGCCAGTCATATAGGAGTGCTCAATATTGTGCACCGCGACCAAGGCGGAGAGGAAAACGAGAGAACTACGTAATTAATGCATGAGTTTAATTAGGGTAGTTTTGTAAAGTACGAGATACATTCCTCCAATCGCAAAATGCCTTGGTTCATGAGATTTGAGATTTGAGCCCTATAAACCGGAAGGGAGGGAGTACTGCACACGGTGTAGTCTAGTCACTTGTTCAATTCTCTAGAAAGGCAAATACTCCTTTCTGGTTTATAGGGCTATACTACTCCCTCTGTCTAGGTGTGTAAGTCATCTTACGAAAACCAAATAGTCCCAAAACACTTAGGCGCGGTGCATTAACTTCTACCTTGTTTCTTGTTTCTTGACATATCAACCAATAAGAGATGAGAGGTGTGCATGCTTTTAATGACTTGCAATGGCTAGTTCATTGCATGCAATGCTATTAATTAGCAAATAAACATTGGTGACCCAGGAGGAAACGATGCTAAGCGCGTGGACCTATATAGAATGAGTATCAACCAATGGATAATGGAGTTTAATTGTTAAACAATAGCAATTTTGTCTCATGCAAGAGCCTGGATAGTACTCCAAGGAACCGCACCACGCGAGCGTTCGCAACTGCCACGTTCGGGTTGCGCTTGGCTCTTCGCCTCTTCGAGAAGACAAACAATGATGTTACTCCTACTTCTACAGTATCGAATCCACTGCTGCATGTCCGTCCACCTCGCGCGGGAGGGATAGCGTGTAGAGAAAGCTTCTACTTACTGCTCCTACCTTTGCGTCTATGACAGGTGGGCCCAACAGGTGGTTGGCCCTCCTGTCATGCAGCCAAAGGCAGGTGCAGTTAAGGCACTTGAGCTCAGTCCACGAGGGAGAGGGCGTTGTAGTAATCAAATTTCTCGGTCTTGTACGAGTTGACGCGACACATCAAAGCACTGCACTCGATATAAGTCTTTTTACACATTTCAAATGGGCTACTTCATATGTAGGAGTAGACACATTCTGCTTCGTATGTAGTCACTTGTTGCAATCTCTAAAAAGACTTATATTTGGAAACAGAGGGAATACAACGCATGCATGCATGCCGTGACTTTCCTTTTGATACTTGCATGTGTTGATTTGATGCACCTTGCCAAATTTTGACTATAAATTTAACTAACCAAATTTTCATGCATGTCACAAAAAATTACGGGGCTGTTTGGATTGTGACTGTGTTTGTCTTATGTTGCCACATTATTTTTCCCACACTTGCCACCCTTGCCTAACCTGAGTTGCTCAAATTGTTGGACACACTTTGGCTTGCCTAAGGGAATCTTGCCACAATTTTTGTGTCTTTGACATGTGGGTTTCACTGTTAATAAAAAAAAATCTTGTCTTAGGTGTGGCTAATAAAAAAGACTTATATTTAGGAACGGAGGGAGTAGAAAATATAAATAATAATGCATGTTGGGGGAACCCACGTTTCCACTAATTTTAGCTGTGGGCTTGTTCACAATTTTGACGAGGGGGTGGTTGTTCATTTAATGGAGGGACTTGTAGTACCAGACTTGAACGATACAAAGTGCGACCTAGCACACCGTAACACCACTTGGAAAAAGCGGGTAGCTATCTCAAAAAACAATCAACAACTAAAAAAACCGCGACCTGGCATGTAGTAGTACACAATTTTAAACGATTGTTTTGATGGAGTGAAAAAGGAAAACTACCCCACTACGTATATATAGGCCGGAGCCTCCGAGCTTGCTTGCTAGGGTTTCTCTATTCACACACTCTCATCCTCTCCAGATCTAAACAAGATAGGGGTAGTAACACTGTCTTTCTCCCTTGAAAAAAGACTGGCTTTCTATCCTCACCGCTAGTTACAGATCCGGACGTATCCCCCTCTGCCGGTGAAGGGGAGGAGGGGCAGCGTTTAGGCCGTCGTCGACAGCGAGGGAGGAGACCCACTGCCGGCGCACCATTATCTCTGGCCGAGCGCCTGCCCGGGAGTACATCCGATCCCTTCATCGTTGCCTGTGGGCGGATCCGTCCTCCTGCTGCCCACCTATCCACATCCCGACGACCTTCAGGTATATCTTCGTTCAAAACCGCCTTAGCTCTACTTTCCCAGCTTGCTATGTCGCTGCATGTGCATCATTTTCTACCTCTCAGCCCCTCTCGATCGGATGGTCCAACGTCAGATATTTTTTTCTTCTATTGTTAGAGATAAAGCTACTTCATGGAGTCGAATCTTGTACTCCCTCCATCCGAAAATACTTGTCATTGAAATGGATGTATCTAGATGTATTTTAGTTCTAGACACATCCATTTTGATGACAAGTAATTCCGGACGGAGGGAGTACTTGGTTCAAACAAGAAATAAAGTGGGGGTGGGGGGATTTAGTATGTACATCGGACTTGGTACAAACAGGAAGGAAAGGGGGTGAAAGTAGTACAGACTAGTCATCCAACCTGTCTCTTGGTCGAGAAGGGAAATATAGGGGTAACACTATACACATTGGTATGACCAGGACTAGATTTGCTATTCACACATAGGAGTAGGTGGCTAGAGTGAACAAAAATAGGACCAACCCAGATATATTTCTTGGATGTTTGTTTCTCGGGGCAACAAACTATGAATCACCACTTTATGCCCCTGTTTACGTACATGGTGCTGGACTGCTGCTGCACGCACTGTTCTTAATGTAATGTCCCTGGTAAAAATGAAGATATACCACTGGTATAAGCCATGACAAGTTTAGCCAAATGTTTTTGCCTGTAATTGTTTGAGACTCTGACGGTTTCCTCTGTGCCTTTTTGTGCAAACAGGGATATCCAATTCACCTAGTTGCTGTTGTGACCTTTTGGTGCACTACACAAAACTCTTCATAAAAGAAGTGACTTTTGTGCTGTTTAACTGGAATGTCAGAATGGAACAGTTGGTTCATTTTGGTGGAACTGCACAAAGGGAGATCTGTGTGCCAATCCTCATCATCCATATTTGCGCCATAACCTTCCTTTAGGTAAGAATGATATTTAATGCATGTGTTCATCTCTATTTTCCGACTGCCATGAGAAAATAATGCTGTTTTTTACTAGTACACTTGTACTCCCTCACTGACAAAACCAATTCTGAATTAGAAGGCCAATCATGTACTTGGTTTGACCAACTGGTGAGGAGAAAGAGAAACAGAGCATGAAGAGGAAGAAGAAGAAGAATAAACAGTGCCAAGGTGATCTTGCTGAAGCCAGAGGCCTCAGTCGAGGCCATTCAAGGGCTCCGGTAATGACTACCTTACATGTGAGATGATCCTCCAGGGTGCCCTTCCACTTCTGCTGTCTCACTTAATTAATTAGGAGTACTTAAGTACCACTAATTTATTACTGCCTAATTTTCCTGTTGGAGTTAAACAAACATTAGTAGGATCCTATGCTGAATCATGTACATGTGTATGTTTATCTATGGAGGTGAATCATGTGGTGGCGCAGGGAGGGAATATTAGTAGTGTCATGACATAATAGTGCAATTGTTTTGCATGTCAATTTATTGCCATTGGTTCAATGAGGCAATGTTTTGCGTATTATCAATCATGAATTTGATGCTACTGTTTGAGTAATATGCTAATGTCTTCCTATCCTTTCTCACTAAGCTAATGAAGGTTTCACCTTGTTCCTACTTGTGCAAACAGGGATCATGTTGTGCCAATCATACATTTTAGTGGAACTACACAAGACAATACAATGAATTGTATCCCAGCCAGTGCTTTAACTCTGCTGGAAGTTCTTGACAATCTTTCGATATAATCTCAGCACTGGTAAAAAAGAGTGATTTCAACCATACATTTGAAGTGCACAAAAATATATACTATTGTGTGATTCTAGTGAGTCCTTTATCATCACTTATGGGACTACATGAATAAGCATTTTTCTCAGGTTGGTACGGGCCGAAGGCCTTCATCCATATTAGTTTGTTGTCATCTCTATTTGTATCGTGCTACTGTCATGAGAAACTAATTTATCTTTGCACGTTAAAGTTTTGCAACCTATGATAAATGGCAATGCTTTGAGTGTTGAGTTGAGCTAATTGGCACTGATTAAATAAACTAATACTTCTCTTTAAGCAAGACTACTATGTTGCTAACTTAACCCATTAGTATAATGAGGGTGCATCTATTTGTTAGTGTATGTTTCATCAACTAGTCCCACTATTACAGTAATCTCACTCTCTCAATATATGTGCCAACAGGGATGCTCGATTTTGGTGGAACTGCACAAAAACTTTGGGTGCTTCATTGCCTTGACAACTTCTGTCCTTTCCTGTCAGTCGCTAATCTCCGCTTGCTTTCTTCCTTTGCTATCATTCGCTTGGCTTATCTCGGCTTCCAGTTGTCAGGACCCCGACTCGATGTCACATCGATCTAGCCGGTAACACTTCATATCACTTTGCGGCCTCACGCACGGTGTTCCCACGGGTGTCGCCTTACCTTTGCCCGGGACCGTTTGCGCCTTTTGGCTCACGTATATGATAGTGTCGCTAGCATCCATATGATAAAGAGCCCGGGCTGACATGACTAGTCGTAAACCCAAAGTGGCACAGACTTACAGAGACAGGCATCCATGACCCAGCTTCGAACGTGTCGGTCATCAGCAAGTGGGTCCGGGCTGTAGCACTGGGCTAACAGGACTCCGGTAAACCGGGCTGTAGCGGGCTAACAGGACTCCGGTACTCAAAGCGTGACATTTCCCCGAAGGGACAGACACAGGAACGAAGAAGGACACATGCCGGCCAGCCTAAGTGTTCCAGAGCAGTAGCAAGCTACCATGGCTCAGCGGTAACACTAGGAGACATTTCTCGGTAAGAGAGGCTACTAAAGATAAACAACTAGATAGTCAGATCCCACACATACCAAGCATTTCAATCATACACACAATATGCTCGATATGTGCAAATACAACGAAGCATCACAACATGACTCTATGACACAAGTACTTTATTTAAGGCTCAGGGAGCCATACATAACATACACAAAGGTACGGGTCTCACGACCCCACATACAAGTCATACAGTCATACAAACCAGCAGCGGAAGTAACTTGTCTGAGTACAGACAACTAGTAAAATAAAAGAGGCTTGGAAAACCTAGCTATACTACATGGTCCTTCACAAGCTCAGGGTCACCACCTGGGTCTTTAGCCTACTCGTTGATGTCAACGTCTACATAGAACCCATCAGAAGGGGTTGCAGCGTCTTCTGTAAAAATGTAGATTATAGCAACATGAGTACAAAGGTACTCAGCAAGACTTACATCAGATCCTACATACATGCATATTATCAAGGAGGGTTGGTGGAGTTATTGCAGCAAGCCAGCTTTGACTCTTGGCTAGACTATCCTACGATACTCCAACTTGAAATGGTTTTGCGCACACGAGTCCACTACTCACCACTTCAATACACTACCGGGGATCCACCTCCGTCTTCCTACGGAAGAGCCATCCTCGGCACTCACACTTATCTTGAGAATTTTAGTAGTTTCCATTTACTTGTCTATGAACTGTATAGGCAACCAAGTAGTCCTTTACCGCGGACGCGGCTATTCGAATAGATCATGATAACCCTGCAGGGGTGTACTTCTTCATACATGTTTTCACCACTTAGCGTCTGCACACGACATGTGCTCGGCAGACTTCAAGCGAAAGCCGACGTGGGTGTAGACCACGACCTACCTAAACACTTAAGCCTCTAGTCCAGGTTTATCGCCTATTCAGGTTCCATCCGCAGGGAGTCCGGCCGAGGTTTCCCATACGGCCCCGAACGATGTGAACAGGGTTCCCGAGATACCTAACGGGTATTCGGTACACCCGGCCACATACCTACCGCATCACAGCCCACCCCTACGGTCAGCGCTGTCCACGGCCTCCAGTAGGCTACAAACACCAGAAACTACTTGCAACTCCTGGACAGAGAGCTAGGGTGAATAAGAAGTCGAGCGGGGTCATATTTCAGGGCCCAATGCATGGTAGTAGCTGTATCTTAAATCACATATACAGAACTCAGTGCTTAAGGTCGGCTTCAATGAAACAACCCACCATGTACTCCTACATGGCCTCTCATCGATACCTTTACCAAATCGTGTTCACCACACCACTCTCATTACTGACATTAACATTTCACTCTAGCCCATCACCCAGATGAACCAGACCTGACACGACTCTAAGCATAGCAGGCATAGCAAGGTAGGAACAACACATACATATGGCTCAATCAACTCCTACACATGCTAGTGGGTTTCATCTAGTTACTGTGGCAATGACAGGTCATGCAGAGGAATTGGGTTCAACTACCGTAGCACACAGCAGTTTGAAACGCGTTGTCTTAATGCAGTAAAAGAGAGCAGGAGCGAGAACATGGGATTGTATCGATATGATCAAATGGTTGGTTGCTTGCCTGATGGTTCGATGCACTGATACGGTTCTTCGTTAGGGTAATCACGGTACTCCTCGGAGGCAGAACCTGTCGCAAAGAACACCGATACACAACCATCACCAAACAATGTGCAACAATATGATGCATGCATGAAACATGGCAATATGAGTGTGTTGGGCTAATGCAACTAAAACCAGAGGGGTTTGAACCAATTTGAATCAAAGATTCAAATTTCAAACTCAAGTATGGCCTTTTAAAGTGCTTTTCCTTGTTCTGCTTAAAACATCAATTTAACTTGTTTGATCATGCATGAAAATAGTACAGATGGATAGATTGGATTTTTCTGATCATTTTTCATATATAATTTGTCTGATTTGGAGTTACAGAATAAAAGTTATGAATTTTTGAAGTTTAATTAATATTCTGGAATTTCCTGATTTAAATTAAATCCAGAAATATAAATGTTGCGCCAGCATGACGTCAGCATGACGTCAGTGGTCAACTGCGGCTGGCTGAAGTCAAACCTGACGTGTGGGGTCCACACGTCAGTGACAGGGGGGTTAAACAGGGTTAGTTTAATCCTAATTAGGAATTAGTGGCGCTGGGGCCCACTGTCAGTGTCAGGGGGGGTTGACTAACGGTAATTAGTACTAACTAACCACCTGTCCGACAGGGCCCACGCGTCAGTGACCCTAGGGGGGTCAAACCTCAGGTCGGACAGGTCAAACCCGCCGGCGGTTAGTCGCCGGCGAGGTCCGTGGCGTGCAGGGGCCTCGGGTTTCCTCTGTGGTGCTCCAAACGGCGTGCGGCTAGGTGCGTTGGATAGCTAGCTCGACGGCGCGTCGGACGGTGGCCGTGGCTGGCCCTGGGGTGGCCGGAGTCGACGGCGGCGAGCTCGGCTACGGCTGCCGGAGTTCGGGTGCGGTCGGGATCGGTGTTGCAGGGGGTTTGGGGAGGCGTTAGTGCGTGCTGCGTACACCTAGTGAGGTGTGGAGCATGATAGTGTGCTCGGTTGGGTGCTACGGTGACCGTGGCCACGACGGCGACATTGCCGGCGGCGTGGAGCTCTCGGCCAAGGGGGGGCTAGGGCCTAGAGGTCGAAAGAGACCAGGGGAGAAGGGGGAAACGATCCGGGGGCTCACCGCGGAGCTGCAGGGATGGTTAGCGGGCTCGGGGACGCGCTGGAGACGGCGAATTCGACGGCGACGACGGTCGGAGCCCGAAGAGGGGAACGGCGACGTGGCGGCGATGCAGGGCTTCCGGGGAGCTGTGGAGCAGTGGGGAGGAAGAGGGGGTCGTGGCGGAGCTTCTGAGCTAGTCGGGGGAGCGAGGGGTGGCCGGAGATGGCTGCTATGGCGAACGGCGGCGACGGTGGTGTTCGGCCGTGTGAGAGAGAGAGCGAGGGAGAGGAGGGAAGAGCCGGGGGGGAGAGTGAGAGAGAGCAGGGGGAGAGGCGTGGCGTCGTCCAGGGCATCGAGGCGAGGAGGGGAGGGCAGGCAGGCAGGGAGAGAGGTGGCGTGGCGCGGTGGCGCGCGCGCGCGCCGGCCACACTCCCCTCCCTCTGTCGGGACGAAGACGACAGAGGAGGGAGGTGGGCTGGGCCGGCTGCTGGCTAGGCCAGCCAGCTGGCTGGGCCGCACAGTGGAGGAGCCCAGGTAAGCTCCTCCTGTTATTTATTTCTGTTTTTCTAATTTCTGACATTTGTTTTGATTTAAATAATATATTAAATCATTTATTTAACTTATGCCAATTTCTGCAGGGGCTAGATATATTATTTCAGAGCTCCTTTATAAATGGCATAATATTTGGACATATATTAATATATATAATTAATATATTTCCAAAACAAATATTTATGCATTAATTCCAAATGCCCAAAATAAATACCTATGAACTCTTAAAAATATTGGTTTGATTTTTATCTCTGTCCAATATTTTCAGAGAGCAACATGAGCATTTTCTTGGACCTTTTTGGAGAAATTTTTATTTGGATCATTTTCAAAAAGATTCTGAGGGTTTCACAGATCCCCATTTCAAGTTTCTGATGAAAGAGTAAACATGATGCAACACTCTAATGCATGGCTAACTAGGATGTGACAACTCACCCCCACTCAAAAGAATCTCGTCCCGAGATTTGGGTTCCTCTGGGAAGAAGGCGGGATACTCGAGTCGAAGACGATCCTCCCTTTCCCAAGTTGCTTCATCCTCAGAATGGTGCGACCATTGAACTTTGAGAAACTTGATATTATGACGTCGCGTGGTACGTTCGGCTTGATCGAGGATATGAATGGGGTACTCTCGATATGTAAGATTATCTTGGAGATCAAGCGTTTCGTGGTCCACTCCACGGATAGGATCCGAGAAGCAACGCCTGAGTTGAGAAACATGGAAGACATCGTGAACTCTGGAGAGGTGCGGAGGTAGTTCCAACTGGTAGGCAACTTCTCCTCGTTTGGCAAGAATGCGAAAAGGTCCAATGTAACGAGGAGCCAATTTGCCTTTGATACCGAAACGATGGTTTCCCTTCAGAGGGGTGACCCGAAGATAAGCCTTCTCGTCAACCTCGAAAGTCATAGCCTTATGTTTTCGGGCATATTGACTCTTTTGACGAGATTGGGCTGTTTTCAACTTTTCACGAACGATACGAACTTGTTCTTCTGCTTCCTGAATCATATCCGGGCCAAAGAATTGTCTTTCCCCGGTCTCTGACCAGTTAAGGGGTGTTCGACATCGTCGTCCATAGAGAACTTCAAAAGGGCTTTACCCAAGCTAGATTGATAGCTGTTGTTGTAAGCGAATTCGGCAAATGGAAGGCACTTCTCCCAGTCCATTCCGAATGAGATAACAGAGGCTCGAAGCATGTCTTCTAGAATCTGATTGACGCGTTCCACTTGACCACTTGACTGAGGGTGGAAAGCGGTGCTAAAAGAGAGACGGGTTGCCATAGCATTTTGGAAACTTTCCCAAAATCGAGAGGTGAAAAGACTTCCTCGATCCGAGTTAATTTCCAAAGGAACACCATGGAGAGACACTATTCGGGAGATGTACAAATCTGCCAGCTGACTAGCGGTTATACTCTCACGAACAGGTAAGAAATGGGCTACTTTGGAGAGACGATCGACCACGACGAAAATAGCATTATTCCCTCTCTTGGTCCTGGGAAAACCGGTAATGAAATCCATACCAATTTTATCCCATTTCCATTCAGGAATAGCTAAGGGTTGAAGGGTGCCAGCAGGCCGTTGGTGCTCTGCTTTTACACGACGACAGACGTCGCAATTAGCAATAAACTGAGCAATTTCTCTCTTCATCCTAGTCCACCAGAACCTCTGGCGTAGGTCCTGATACATCTTAGTACTACTGGGATGAATAGTGAGAGGAGATTCATGAGCTTCTTTAAGGATCAACTGCCGTAGATGCTGGTTCTTGGGAACCACTAGACGGTTCTCAAAGTACACAACACCATGATCATTTGTGGAGAAACAACTAGCACCTCCGCTAGCAATGTTCTCTTTGACTTTAGATATTCCCTTATCTCGCTTTTGGGCAGCGATGATTTGATCCGTAAGAGTAGGTTTTGCTACCAAGGTGGAAAGAAAACCTTGAGGTACAATGTGAAGGTTAAGCTTCCGAAATTCCTCATGGAGAAGCGGTTGACTTTGTTGTAACATCAGGTTGTTACAATAAGATTTACGACTTAGCGCATCAGCCATGACGTTGGCTTTCCCTGGGGTGTAGGTTATTCCTAAGTCGAAGTCTGTGATCAATTCAACCCAACGTCTCTGCCTGAGATTCAAATCCGGTTGGGTGAAAATGTACTTCAGACTTTGGTGATCAGTGAATATTTCGCAACGATTACCGAGGAGGTAATGTCGCCAGGTCTTAAGTGCATAGACTACGGCTGCAAGCTCTAGATCATGAGTAGGATAATTCTCCTCATGTGGGTGCAATTGCCGTGAAGCGTAAGCAATTACGTGTCGATCTTGCATAAGAATGCAACCTAGTCCTTGTCGCGAGGCGTCGCAGTAGATAACAAAGTCCTTGGAGAAGTCTGGCGGTACCAGTACGGGAGCAGAGGTCAGGCGTCTTTTCAGTTCCTGAAAACTGTGCTCACATTGTGGAGTCCACTCGAACTTCTTATCTTTCTTGAGGAGTTCGGTTAGAGGTTTAGCAACTTTGGAGAAGTTCTCGACGAAGCGACGACAATAACTCGCTAAGCCCAGAAAACTCCGAACTTGCTTGACCGATTCAGGTGGAGTCCAATTAAGGACGGCTTGAACTCGCTCAGGATTAACAGCAATACCTTTACCAGATATTACATGACCCAGATAGGTCACTTCTGACAACCAGAATTCACAATTTGAAAATTTGGCATAAAGGCGATGCTCTTGAAGTTTCTTCAACACTAGCCTTAGATGTTCGGTATGTTCTTCCTCGTTCTTGGAGTAGATGAGTATATCATCGAGGTAAACTACGACGAATTTATCCAAATACTCCATGAAGATTGAGTTCATTAACCGAGAAAAGGTGGCTGGAGCGTTGGTTAAACCGAAGGACATGACGGTGTACTCGTACTGGCCATAACGAGTAACAAAGGCCGTTTTAGGAATGTCCCCGTTTCTGATTTTGATTTGATGGTAGCCCAACCTCAAATCCATCTTGGAGAAGACTAAGGATCCAGCGAGCTGATCATACAGATCGTTGATCCTGGGAAGTGGATATTTGTTCTTGATTGTGACCAAATTGACAGGTTGGTAATCTACAACCATCCGGTCCGTACCATCCTTCTTCTTAACGAATAGGACGGGGCAAGCCCACGGAGATGAGCTAGGTCGGATGAAACCCTTTTTCAAGGACTCCTCGAGTTGTTTCTTAAGCTCGGCTAGTTCTAGGGGTGCCATCTTATAGGGTCTTCTAGCAATCGGAACGGTTCCTGGAATGAGATCTATTACGAACTCAACATCCCTGTCAGGTGGAACACCTGGCAATTCCTCTGGAAAGACGTCCGGGAAGTCACGGACTACCGGAATGTCCTCAAGGTCTGGCAAAGGGCTGGCGTTGAGCGAATATAATTGTCGCTTGGCTATTCGGGTCAAGACATTGACTATCTTCCCCGAAGGATGGGTGAGTTGAACAGTCCTAGAGAAACAATCAATTTTGGCTTGATGAGCTGACATCCAGTCCATACCCAAAATGATATTAATATCTGAAGATTTAAGGGCTATCAAAGACGCAAGGAAAACAAGTCTGTCGACTTGGATTTCATTTCCAAAACTTACCCTAGAGGTCTGCCATCTAGACCCAGGAGTAGAAATTTCCATAGTGGATGGCATGTCACAGAATGCAACGTTATGCAAACGAGCATAGTTCTCGGATATAAATGAATGAGAGGCTCCTGTATCGAAAAGAACAGATGCCGGGTGGCAATTAACAAGAAGCGTACCGAGAACGACGTTGGGATCCTCTTGAGCTTCTTCGGCAGAGATGCAGTTAACATGGCCACGTGGAGCGGTGACCGGTTTAGCATGAAACACTTTCCCTGTCGGCTTGCCACGGCCAACAGCTTTAGCAGATTGATTGGGGTTGGTCTGGGGACACTCACGCATATAGTGACCAGATTTCCCACATTTGAAACAAGTCACGGAACTGGTACGTGGAGGAGCATTGTTAGATGGACCCCCATAGGGCTTGGCTGGTGCAGACTGTTGAACAGGGCGAGGCGCCTGGAAAGATGGCCTCGGTGTGAACCTGGGTGGCAGGGCGGTGTTGGGTACCCACACGCGGCGCTTCTGAGGTCCAGCACCGGATGAGGAACCCATGTCACGGCCATGCTTGCGTGTTGCGTCATAGTCAGTCTGACCAGTTTCAGCACTGATGGCTTTGTTGACAAGTTTCTGAAAAGATGTGCACTCATGCAGACGGAGGTCGCGGCGAAGCTCAGGACTAAGGCCCTTACGGAACCTTGCTTGCTTCTTGGCATCGGTAGACACTTCCTCAGTTGCATATCGTGCGAGATTACCAAACTCCCTGCTATAGGCATCCACAGAAAGTCGGCCTTGGGTGAAATTGCAAAATTCTTCACGTTTACGGTCCATGAGACCCTCCGGAATATGATGTTCACGGAAAGCCTCGCTGAACTCAGCCCAAGTAGTGACATGGCCCGCTGGGCGCATAGCTCCATAATTCTCCCACCATAGACTGGCGGGGCCTTCAAGATGATATGCAACAAAGGTGACCTTGTCAGCCTCAGCTACTAGCGCGGAACGCAGTTTGTGAGAGATACTGCGAAGCCAGTCATCAGCGTCGAGAGGCTCGACGGAGTGGTGGAACGTGGGTGGATGCAATTTGATAAAATCACTGAGTGACACCATGTTAGTCCTCTGATGGTGTGCTGTATTCTGTTCAATACGCTCCAACAAACGGTTGGTCTCCCGCTTGTTTCTCTCAGCTTCCATCATAACCTCGGCTAGTGAAGGAGGATGAGGCAGATGCATCCCTGACTTCACTGCCTTCGGCCTGCTCTTGGGAAGCAGGGTTAGCGCGCGTGTTGACCATCCTAGGTAAACAAGACAATGATTTAGTCAGGATGATAAAATTCCAACATAGGATACAAAATGTAAGGAATAACTCGGAATGCAAGATGATCATCCGTATGACATGGTAGATACAGAAACTGCTTCTTTTATTCCATCGTCATACACACCATACAGGGTTTAGTACAAGACCAAACAAAGTACTATTACGGTGAAAAGAGGATTACATCTCATCGGAGGCATTCCAAGCTCCTATACATTATTTTTCTACACCTCCGGAAAGAGTACAAACTAGGTCATATCCCACGAGTCACGCGGGACGATAGAAGACACAGCTAGTGCGAACTAGTGATACTACCACTAACTCAGACCGATCCGTAGTAGTCCTCATAGAAGTCGCCTCCATAGCCTGGAAGTTCAACATGATCCTCCGGAAACAGACGGTCTCGCGGAGCTTGTGGACCATAGGGGCTAGGATGAGGCCTTGGACCAACAAACGGTGGCCTGCGGGGACCGCGAGGTGGGGTGATGCCTCCTACATCACGCCAAACCATCACGTCCGGCAGAGCAGATCTCACAGGATAGAGATCGCGCATATCCGAATATCCAGCTTGCACCGCCGGTGCGAACCGAGTCAAAGTGGCCCAGTGGTCAGCACGGGTATTGAAGAGCTCTAACCTCAAGGCCCGATTTTCACGGTCCTTATCCTCGAGCATCTCAGCAGTGGTGCGAGTCCGTGAATCCTCCTGAGTGGGGTCAGCATAGATAGCCTGGAGATACCCTTATGCTCCCGGAAGTGATCCTGGCATATACCGGAAATCAGAGTCCCGAAATAGACCAGATCTGACTCGCATAATGGTCATCATAGAGTAGGCGGCGTCCTGCACAGCCATCTCAATAGTAACCCCGAGTCCATAGGAGCAGTGAAGAGGCTCGGTGGATCCAGGATAAGATGGAAATATCCTGACAGTGCAGAGGTACTGGCTTTGATTGAAGTCCCGGAATTGCTCTTCGACCGTGTACTCAGGATACCAGCGGTATCCAGCCCCAGTCATTACCCTGACCAACTTAGCAGTATGGCCGGGTACATCTAGGCATCGAGTCAGGCGAACCACTTGATTGAGGTCGCGAGTGGCCATCTGAAAGCACAATCATAATGCAAGGGCATTAGAATTTCTAACAAAATTTCGGCAGCATAACAGCTGTAAATGCTCAAGAAGGATTTGAGACATTTGACAAAGGATTTCGTACATACTCAACATCATCATATCAAAGTTCTGAAACCATTCTAACAACATAAGGTGGTAGTAGGACTGAACTAGGCTTGTAATCATCAAACTTATAAGGTACTACTGATTAGTAACACGTGATCCTGATAGAGAGAATAGATCCTAATTCCTTATCCCCGGTGGAAGAATGGACTGACTCAGATCAGAAAGTCATAAGGTATAAGGAGTAAAAAGAGCCTTACGTTCCAACCCACAAACAATTCCCCTACATATAACTAAAGAATTTCTAGACTCAACATCGACCAGTTTGGCTTGGAGAACCTACAGGCAGTCCGGCTCTGATACCAACGCTGTCAGGACCCCGACTCGATGTCACATCGATCTAGCCGGTAACACTTCATATCACTTTGCGGACTCACGCACGGTGTTCCCACGGGTGTCGCCTTACCTTTGCCTGGGACCGTTTGCGCCTTTTGGCTCACGTATATGATAGTGTCGCTAGCATCCATATGATAAAGAGCCCGGGCTGACATGACTAGTCGTAAACCCAAAGTGGCACAGACTTACAGAGACAGGCATCCATGACCCAGCTTCGAACGTGTCGGTCATCAGCAAGTGGGTCCGGGCTGTAGCACTGGGCTAACAGGACTCCGGTAAACCGGGCTGTAGCGGGCTAACAGGACTCCGGTACTCAAAGCGTGACATTTCCCCGAAGGGACAGACACAGGAACGAAGAAGGACACATGCCGGCCAGCCTAAGTGTTCCAGAGCAGTAGCAAGCTACCATGGCTCAGCGGTAACACTAGGAGACATTTCTCGGTAAGAGAGGCTACTAAAGATAAACAACTAGATAGTCAGATCCCACACATACCAAGCATTTCAATCATACACACAATATGCTCGATATGTGCAAATACAACGAAGCATCACAACATGACTCTATGACACAAGTACTTTATTTAAGGCTCAGGGAGCCATACATAACATACACAAAGGTACGGGTCTCACGACCCCACATACAAGTCATACAGTCATACAAACCAGCAGCGGAAGTAACTTGTCTGAGTACAGACAACTAGTAAAATAAAAGAGGCTTGGAAAGCCTAGCTATACTACGTGGTCCTTCACAAGCTCAGGGTCACCACCTGGGTCTTTAGCCTACTCGTTGATGTCAACGTCTACATAGAACCCATCAGAAAGGGTTGCAGCGTCTTCTGTAAAAATGTAGATTATAGCAACATGAGTACAAAGGTACCCAGCAAGACTTACATCAGATCCTACATACATGCATAGTATCAAGAAGGGTTGGTGGAGTTATTGCAGCAAGCCAGCTTTGACTCTTGGCTAGGCTATCCTACGATACTCCAACTTGAAATGGTTTTGCGCACACGAGTCCACTACTCACCACTTCAATACACTACCGAGGATCCACCTCCGTCTTCCTACGGAAGAGCCATCCTCGGCACTCACACTTATCTTGAGGCTTTTAGTAGTTTCCATTTACTTGTCTATGAACTGTATAGGCAACCAAGTAGTCCTTTACCGCGGACGCGGCTATTCGAATAGATTATGTTAACCCTGCAGGGGTGTACTTCTTCATACACGCTCTCACCACTTACCATCGTTTACACGACATGTACTCGGCAACCTTCAAGCGGAAGCCCAACGTGGGTGTCGGCCACGACCTACCTAATCACCTAAGTCTCCAATCCAGGTTTATCGCCTATCCAGGTTCCATCCGCAGGGAGTCCGGCCGAGGTTTCCCATACGGCCCCGAACGATGTGTACAGGGGTCCGTGACACCTAACGGGTGCCCGGTATCCCCGGCCACGTACCTAAGTGTCAGGACCCCGACTCGATGTCACATCGATCTAGCTTGTAACACCTCATATCACTTTGCGGCCTTACGCACGGTATCCCCACGGGTGTTGCCTTACCTTTTCCCGGGACCGTTTGCGCCTTTTGGCTCACGTATATGATAGTGTCGCTAGCATCCATATGATAAGGAGCCCGGGCTGACATGACTAGTTGTAAACCCAAAGTGGCACAGACTTACAGGGACAGGCATCCATGACCCAGCTTCGAACGTGTCGGTCATCAGCAAGTGGGTCCGGGCTGTAGCACTGGGCTAGCAGGACTCCGGTAAACTGGGCTGTAGCGGGCTAACAGGACTCCGGTACTCAAAGCGTGACATTTCCCCGAAGGGACAGACACAGGAACGAAGAAGGACACATGCCGGCCAGCCTAAGTGTTCTAGAGCAGTAGCAAGCTACCATGGCTCAGCGGTAACACTAGGAGACATTTCCCGGTAAGAGAGGCTACTAAAGATAAACAACTAGATAGTCAGATCCCACACATACCAAGCATTTCAATCATACACACAATATGCTCGATATGTGCAAATACAACGAAGCATCACAACATGACTCTACGACACAAGTACTTTATTTAAGGCTCAGGGAGCCGTACATATCATACACAAAGGTACGGGTCTCACGACCCAACATACAAGTCATACAGTCATACAAACCAGCAGCGGAAGTAACTTGTCTGGGTACAGACAACTAGTAAAATAAAAGAGGCTTGGAAAGCCTAGCTATACTACGTGGTCCTTCACAAGCTCAGGGTCACCACCTGGGTCTTTAGCCTACTCGTTGATGTCAACGTCTACATAGAACCCATCAGAAGGGGTTGCAGCGTCTTCTGTAAAAATGTAGATTATAGCAACATGAGTACAAAGGTACTCAGCAAGACTTACATCAGATCCTACATACATGCATATTATCAAGGAGGGTTGGTGGAGTTATTGCAGCAAGCCAGCTTTGACTCTTGGCTAGACTATCCTACGATACTCCAACTTGAAATGGTTTTGCGCACACGAGTCCACTACTCACCACTTCAATACACTACCGGGGATCCACCTCCGTCTTCCTACGGAAGAGCCATCCTCGGCACTCACACTTATCTTGAGAATTTTAGTAGTTTCCATTTACTTGTCTATGAACTGTATAGGCAACCAAGTAGTCCTTTACCGCGGACGCGGCTATTCGAATAGATCATGATAACCCTGCAGGGGTGTACTTCTTCATACATGTTTTCACCACTTAGCGTCTGCACACGACATGTGCTCGGCAGACTTCAAGCGAAAGCCGACGTGGGTGTAGACCACGACCTACCTAAACACTTAAGCCTCTAGTCCAGGTTTATCGCCTATTCAGGTTCCATCCGCAGGGAGTCCGGCCGAGGTTTCCCATACGGCCCCGAACGATGTGAACAGGGTTCCCGAGATACCTAACGGGTATTCGGTACACCCGGCCACATACCTACCGCATCACAGCCCACCCCTACGGTCAGCGCTGTCCACGGCCTCCAGTAGGCTACAAACACCAGAAACTACTTGCAACTCCTGGACAGAGAGCTAGGGTGAATAAGAAGTCGAGCGGGGTCATATTTCAGGGCCCAATGCATGGTAGTAGCTGTATCTTAAATCACATATACAGAACTCAGTGCTTAAGGTCGGCTTCAATGAAACAACCCACCATGTACTCCTACATGGCCTCTCATCGATACCTTTACCAAATCGTGTTCACCACACCACTCTCATTACTGACATTAACATTTCACTCTAGCCCATCACCCAGATGAACCAGACCTGACACGACTCTAAGCATAGCAGGCATAGCAAGGTAGGAACAACACATACATATGGCTCAATCAACTCCTACACATGCTAGTGGGTTTCATCTAGTTACTGTGGCAATGACAGGTCATGCAGAGGAATTGGGTTCAACTACCGTAGCACACAGCAGTTTGAAACGCGTTGTCTTAATGCAGTAAAAGAGAGCAGGAGCGAGAACATGGGATTGTATCGATATGATCAAATGGTTGGTTGCTTGCCTGATGGTTCGATGCACTGATACGGTTCTTCGTTAGGGTAATCACGGTACTCCTCGGAGGCAGAACCTGTCGCAAAGAACACCGATACACAACCATCACCAAACAATGTGCAACAATATGATGCACGCATGAAACATGGCAATATGAGTGTGTTGGGCTAATGCAACTAAAACCAGAGGGGTTTGAACCAATTTGAATCAAAGATTCAAATTTCAAACTCAAGTATGGCCTTTTAAAGTGCTTTTCCTTGTTCTGCTTAAAACATCAATTTAACTTGTTTGATCATGCATGAAAATAGTACAGATGGATAGATTGGATTTTTCTGATCATTTTTCATATATAATTTGTCTGATTTGGAGTTACAGAATAAAAGTTATGAATTTTTGAAGTTTAATTAATATTCTGGAATTTCCTGATTTAAATTAAATCCAGAAATATAAATATTGCGCCAGCATGACGTCAGCATGACGTCAGTGGTCAACTGCGGCTGGCTGAAGTCAAACCTGACGTGTGGGGTCCACACGTCAGTGACAGGGGGGTTAAACAGGGTTAGTTTAATCCTAATTAGGAATTAGTGGCGCTGGGGCCCACTGTCAGTGTCAGGGGGGGTTGACTAACGGTAATTAGTACTAACTAACCACCTGTCCGACAGGGCCCACGCGTCAGTGACCCTGGGGGGGTCAAACCTCAGGTCGGACAGGTCAAACCCGCCGGCGGTTAGTCGCCGGCGAGGTCCGCGGCGTGCAGGGGCCTCGGGTTTCCTCTGTGGTGCTCCAAACGGCGTGCGGCTAGGTGCGTTGGATAGCTAGCTCGACGGCGCGTCGGACGGTGGCCGTGGCTGGCCCTGGGGTGGCCGGAGTCGACGGCGGCGAGCTCGGCTACGGCTGCCGGAGTTCGGGTGCGGTCGGGATCGGTGTTGCAGGGGGTGTGGGGAGGCGTTAGTGCGTGCTGCGTACACCTAGTGAGGTGTGGAGCACGATAGTGTGCTCGGTTGGGTGCTACGGTGACCGTGGCCACGACGGCGACATCGCCGGCGGCGTGGAGCTCTCGGCCAAGGGGGGGCTAGGGCCTAGAGGTCGAAAGAGACCAGGGGAGAAGGGGGAAACGATCCGGGGGCTCACCGCG
>NC_057812.1:63762151-63770189 GCF_018294505.1 Triticum aestivum
GGGAGGAAGAGGGGGTCGTGGCGGAGCTTCTGAGCTAGTCGGGGGAGCGAGGGGTGGCCGGAGATGGCTGCTATGGCGAACGGCGGCGACGGTGGTGTTCGGCCGTGTGAGAGAGAGAGCGAGGGAGAGGAGGGAAGAGCCGGGGGGAGAGTGAGAGAGAGCAGGGGGAGAGGCGCGGCGTCGTCCAGGGCATCGAGGCGAGGAGGGGAGGGCAGGCAGGCAGGGAGAGAGGTGGCGTGGCGCGGTGGCGCGCGCGCGCGCCGGCCACACTCCCCTCCCTCTGTCGGGACGAAGACGACAGAGGAGGGAGGTGGGCTGGGCCGGCTGCTGGCTAGGCCAGCCAGCTGGCTGGGCCGCACAGTGGAGGAGCCCAGGTAAGCTCCTCCTGTTATTTATTTCTGTTTTTCTAATTTCTGACATTTGTTTTGATTTAAATAATATATTAAATCATTTATTTAACTTATGCCAATTTCTGCAGGGGCTAGATATATTATTTCAGAGCTCCTTTATAAATGGCATAATATTTGGACATATATTAATATATATAATTAATATATTTCCAAAACAAATATTTATGCATTAATTCCAAATGCCCAAAATAAATACCTATGAACTCTTAAAAATATTGGTTTGATTTTTATCTCTGTCCAATATTTTCAGAGAGCAACATGAGCATTTTCTTGGACCTTTTTGGAGAAATTTTTATTTGGATCATTTTCAAAAAGATTCTGAGGGTTTCACAGATCCCCATTTCAAGTTTCTGATGAAAGAGTAAACATGATGCAACACTCTAATGCATGGCTAACTAGGATGTGACACCAGTCAAAGGAAATAGTAATTGATATGATACCTCACACAGGTTGGTACTGGTCTTTATCCTGATTATTGTGCCTGTCATATGTATTGATAATTTGGTATTGTGCTACTGTTTGCTGATTTCATAAAGGAGTAATTTGGAGCCTGAACTCGCAGGCAAATCATTACGTCGGGTGATTTCAGTATAACTGCACAAAATGATCAGATGGACAGGTACTTATGCTGCTGCTATGTACTCCAAAGTTCACTCAGACAAGCATCGATGTTGACAAGAAGTGCCTATATTCATTTGAGTATCAACCGGCATCAACCAATTGTCAAACTCCAAGTATTAGGAGAGTGAACACCAAAAATATTGCTTGGTGCATAGCCCAGAAAAACGCAGTCCAGTCTTTGGTCCCAACTTGTGCCTTTTGGTTATTGTCACATATGGTAGCGAACTATACGGAATGGAGTCTAAAGATTCCAGACAAGTTGGTTGACGCGTATATTCATCTGGCACTTAATCAGTCTGCACGCCAAGGATGCTCCATTTCAGTTGAACTACACAAAAAATTTGGGTGGTTCATTTTCTCAACCGCCTCCATTCTTGTCTGCAATGTAGAATTTTGGCGAGATACAGGACTAAGATGAGCCAGTAAACTAGTAGGATGAAAGTAGTGGCCAAGTTGCTCAAACCTCCCTCGGCCCGAGGCCACTATTTGAGGATAAACCTACCAGCAAAGTTCAGATTGTCTGGGCTGCCTCTTATGTACTCGAAAGTTTACTCGTACAAGAACTAATTTTAGCAAGAAGTACCTCCGATTAAACACCATTTACCAGTTTGTACCCTAGGTAGTTAAAGTTCGTCCATGGATCATATTGGCTGTGATCTCAATCATTTGGATGCATAAACATACTGAACATGTGTATGTCTGAATCTTTTTGTGAATTATGTATGAATATTGTCGTGTGATCTATCAATCATTTGGATGCATAGATATGTTGAGCTTGTGTATATATGAATCTTTTGAGTTGTTGATAGTGAATGTTGGCTATGAATATGAACGTGTCCTGTGAACCTGAGTTTGATATGAATGTTTACCTTTTCTGTTGTATTTGTGTGTGAATTTGTTAGTATGCCTACTGTGGGGCATAAAATGCAGGTCTCTTATAAAAGTAATGCTGTGTCCAATTTATGTTTTCCCTTCTAACCACATTATATATACTAGCAAAAGGGCTCGTGCGTTGCAACGGGAAAAAATATGGCACACACTTACGTTCTATTCTTCTTACTGGGTCTGTCATTACATGTGCTCCGGTGTAATAACATCATAAATTACCAAACTGCCTTAGGAGTTTTTGTCTCAGGCACCACAGTGAGAATGATTGACAATATGAGCATCACCATCCTGAAGAAAGTTGTTGCTGTTAGGACCGGCATGGCCAAGAGGATATATGATGCACACTGACATCCAATAACAACATTTTCCATGGTTTTGGTTTTTTTTCTGAACAAGTGTTATATTTGATTATTTGGCACAAAAAAGTTGTAATTCTTTCACTCCAACTACGACCAACATGGCTCGTCATTCTTCCAAAAGATGTCCCTTATGATATTTTTTCAGAAAAAAGGAGTGCATTATCTCCTTGCTGTCGTCTAACTGAAGGAAACTGAATGTGAAAATTTAAGTATATATAGACTGACCCACTCGGAGTGCATACAAAAATATTTTTATCCAAGTCGTCAGTGCCAACATTGTACCTCCAATGTCCATCTGCATCTACACCGCTAGCTCTAATCTTAAGCAAGAATGAAACTACCAAGCAAACTGAGATAACATCATGTAGCCGACCCCGGGCAGCAGATAGTCAGGGATCATCAGCAGAGAAACACAAAGTTGGCTGACGACGCCGAGCATGGCCAGGCCCATCTCGCTCTCGTGGCTGCCGTGGTTGCTCCTCCACTCCGAGTCCATAGCCAGACCTCGGCATTCCGCCTCCATCCTCCTCCGCCCTCTATCCCGCGTGCTCCTCCACACCTCCCTCTCCAAGCCGACGGATCCGACCTTCCCCTCGCTGGATCCGGTCCACCACGAGCCTCAAGCCACCGTGCCGCCACGCTCGTGCCCATGTCGTGTGTGGTGTAGAGGTGGCCAGCGTGTGGAATAGGCTGTGTCATAGGCATCTGTGTGCTGCGCCTCCACTTCCTCACCCGGTCGAGCGCCGGACTGCCGTTTTGTTGTACAATTTCCCTTCGTTCTCATTCTCTGTTTGTTGATTCAAGAGGCTCATTGTTGATATGCAATTTTCCGAGGTATAAAAACGGGTAGACTTTCATGTAAGCAATCGAGGTGGGATTACTCCGAGTACATTTGTGAAAATTAGGTAAGGTACAGATACGGAAGCGTGCATGCAGGCCGAAACATGCGTGCAGACCCAATAAGAGAATGTGGACGTGGACCAATTGGATGGACAGAGTTTTTAGTACCGCCTCGCAGCAATTGGACGGACTGTTGATCAAAACTAACCGAAAAAATTGAAAGCGTAAATTCATGGAAAGAAGTGTATTGTGACGGTGAACCGAAAGAGTCAATCCGTGCTTTATTATTAGGGAAAGATTTATATTATTACTATTATCGTATATTTTATAGAGACTTATATATACATTATAAAAACATCCCACGTGTTATGAACTTATAAAAGTAAATGTTTAACGAAAGTTGGTAAGGAAAATCCTGGTTGTTTTTGACTCACAGGCAAGGAAAATCCTGGTGATTGCGTACAAAAGCTTGCGAAGATTTTAAGGAACAATTTAATAATAACGCGCTCATTTTTATTTTGAGCAATAACTCGCTAATTTCTTAATTATATATATAAAAAATGTGCCTCTCCGGTTTATTCTTTGATATTAATTGCTCCTTCTAACATAACATTATATATATAACAAGCCCACCTAATACGTGTATTTCAAGGAAGTGCAAATGGGCTGGGATTTCTTAGAAAATATAAACGGGCCTGATTGACGCGAAATTATTTGTTCACCCAGCCCAGCAAATGGACTGTACATTCTAGAAAACATGGGTTAAATATATGCCACATTTTTGCAGGCTGACATGTGGGCCAATAGGTCGAAGCCTACGCAGGGCATTGTCAACATGGTCAACAAATGATCGTGTCATCCACAGCCATTGGATTTATATCCAACGGCCAGCATGCACCTTCAATCACTCGTCTTCTTCCTCTAGCGTCCCCGAGACCGCCTGGTCCGGCCTCCGGCGGCTAGCGGCTCTGCTTAGCATGCATCGCTGTGAATCGCTACCCCACCGCCGGCCAGGCTATCCCTCCACCCCTCGACACCTCCTGTTATTCTCCACAGACTACAGCCCCACGCCGCAACAGAACCAGCTATAACCCTTCTCCTCCTCTCAATTTGCGACTCCACTATCGCGTTTTCCCATCTCCGAGTCGTTCCCGTCCGGAGCCTCGCCGTCGTCCACCGCCTCGCTGCGTTCGGTGCGGCATGGTCAACAAACGAGAGTCATCGGAAGAGGACTATACGTGGAGAGCCTGACGGCTGGGACCCACGAGGTCCATGGTCGCACGCAAGGAAAGTTCCTCTTTATTAAGCTGAAAAAATGTTTCCTCCACCTGACAGCTGGGACCCATCGGTTGTATCTTCGCAAGGAAGGAAGTGCCTCCTTGTTTTGCGGAAAAAATTATTCATCCCGTTGACAGCTGGGACCCGTCAGATTTGGTGACTGACTTGTGGGCCTACTAAGAGGACGTGTACGCACGGCTTTGTCAACTTAATCAACAAATGATTCTAGCAGCTGGACCGTTGGATGTTAATCCAACAGCCATGCTCCTTCTTCAATCTCTGTTCTTGCTCCTGTCTCCCGTGGGCGGCACCGCGACTGTGCTGCCACGCACCCGAAGCAGTGAAGTTTCCCACTCCTCTCCATCTGCGACTCCACTGCCCCTTCTTCTCCATCTCCGGGTCGTTCCAGTCTGGGTGCGCTTGGCACGGTGTGGTCAACATGGTCAACAACCGAGAGTCATCGGAAGATGACTGTACAAGAGAGGCTGACAGTGGGGACGCACCACGCCCATGGACACATGCATGCAACGGAACGTGGCGAGGTCAATGTGGTCAAGGAACGACTTCCATCAGAAGTATACTGTACGTGGAGAGTCTCAGCTGGGTCCACGGCCACAGCAAGTAAGTGCCTCCTTATTACACGAAAAATAATGATTCCTCCAACTGGCAGCAGGGACCCACTGGACAGGCCACCGTATTTTGCAAAAAAAAAAATTGCCCCTTGACTGCTGGGACCCACCTGACGGGCCACCGTATTTCGCGAAAAAAATGTTCCCCCCGCTGTCAGCTCGGACCCATCGGAAGTGCCTCCTTATTAAGCATAAAAAAATGAATACTCCCCCGGCTAGCAGGGACCCACCTTGGTGGGAAGCTGACTTGTGGGCCTACTAAGTTGACGGGGACGAAGGGCTTTGTCAACTTAGTCGATATGAACGATTCTAGCTCCAGTGACCGTACGATGTCCATCCAACGGACGTAGTGCTTCTTCAACATCTGGTCTTCTTGCTCCAGCCGCCCAAAGCAGCGCCGGTCGTGCTGCATGCTCCTGCCTCCCGTGGTCGGCTGTGCTGCCGCGGAGGCCTCACTGCCCCCTACTATACCCACTGCTGGCCAGGCCCTGCCGCGACGGCAGCCTCACACCGCAACGGAACCAGTGAACCCTCGTACTCCTCTCCGCACAGGCTTCCACTGCCATGTCTTCCCCGGCTCCGCGTCGTCCCCTTCCTAGGCCTCGCCGTCGTCCACCGCCGTGGTGCTCTCCGCGCGGCATGGTCAACATGGTCAAGGAACAACTTCCATCAGAAGATTATTGTACGTGGAGAGGCTGACAGCTGGGTCCATGGCCACAGCCCTGTTTTTTTGTGATTTGCCAAGTAAGTCGCTTTGTCAGGCCTGTTGGGCTGGAAATCTTTTAAGACGAGGAGAGCTTTCATTCGACTGACCGAGAAAATGGTTCATCAGTAATGAGAAATGGGCTGTACATATTTAAAACACACCAAACCGGCAATTAGTTTCAAATATTTTTTTTCATTTCGAGACTTTAAATTACATTAATTTTTATGCGTGGAGAATTTGTTGGATTTTATATTGATATACATTTATTTTTAAAATCAGTTTGAATGTGAGTCGAAATTTCGAGATTAAAAACAGTTCGGACCGCACCGAAATATGCAAAATTTCGTATAATTTTTTAACCATGGCCACAATATGGGCTGTAATGCTAACAAAAAGAATATGGGCTCCAAAGAAAATCTTAAGAATTAGCAAATGGGATGTAAATTATTAGAAATAATGGCAGATGGCCTGTATGTTGTTTTCCACAGATTTGAGGCTTTCCTAAAAAAAAGGTTGACGCACAAGCAGTGATTGTTGGATGTCCATCGAACGACCATCGTGCTTCTTCAATCTCTGCTCTTCCTGCTCCAGCCGCTCAAAAAAGCGCCGGTGGGACTGCCTGCTCCCTCCTCCCCGCGGCCGGTTGTGCTGCCGCGCAGGCCTCACTGCCCCACCGTACTCCCATCGCTGGCCTAGCCATCCCTCTACTCACCCACACTTGCTGTTATTCTCTGGCGACGGCAGACGAACCAGTAAACCCTCGTACAGTCGTACTCCCCTCCACGTGGGAAACAACTGCCGAGTCTTCCCTGCCTCCGTGTCGTTCCCTTCCTAGGCCTCGCCGTCGTCCACCGCCCCGGTGCTCTCGGCGCGGTCTGGTCAACATGGTCAATGACCGACACCCCCTATTATTCTGCAGCGACGGTAGCCTCACACCACAGCGAACCAGTGAACCCTCGTACTCCTCTACGCGTGGGCATCCACTGTCGCGTCTTCCCCGGCTCCGCATCGTCCCCTTCGTAGGCCTCGCCGTCGTCCACCGCCCTGGTGCTCTCGGCGCGGCGTGGTCAACGTGGTTAGGGAACGACTTCCATCGGACGTGGACTGTACGTGGAGAGGCTGACAGCTGGGTCCCCGGCCGCAGCAAGGAAGTGCCTCCATATTACGTGCAAAATAATTATTCCTCCACCTGACAGCGGGGACCCACCGGACGGGCCACTGTATTTCGTGAAAAAAACATTTGCCCTGACTGCTGGGCTCACCAGCTACATCTTCACATGCAAGGAAGTGCGTCCGGGCAAAAAAACGATTCGCCCCCCTGACTGCTGGGACCCACCAGCTGCATCTTCGCAGGCTAGGAAGTGTCTGACAGTCGGGACCCACCTCGTCGAAGCGTGCGTAGCGTTGTCATTCTGGTCGCGAACGTGTACGTACATATATACTGGTGGATGTAGAGGCGCGCACGTGTCGTAGTAGAGGCACATACGTGTCGTAGTAGAGGCGCGCACGTAGCGTGTACACGTACGTACAGCGGCCAGGGTGCAAGAAATAAAATACGGCCATGTATGTGTACATACGGGCGGGGTCTCGAACGCCTACTCGTGCATACGTACGGCCAGGGCTCGTGTACATGGCTGGGTCTGAATGGAGAAACAACGTCGTTGTCGTGTTCATGGGGAGGCAATGGAATGCGTCGTGTTCATGGGGAGGCAACGAAATGCATCGTGTTCATAGGGAGGCAACGGAACGCTTGGGAGCCAACCGGCTTGGTCGGAACGGAATGCGTGGTCGTGTTCATCGGGAGGGCTTGGAAGGAACCGGCGATGAAAACGAGGCCTGGCGTACCGCACAACGGAGGAAACAGACCTCCTACGTTTGGAACAGGGTCCTCTTGATCGGGAGGGGTCTGGCGTACTGCAAAACGGAGGAAACAGACCTCCTACGGTCGAAGCGGGGGTCCTGTTGATCGGGAGGGGTGTCGCGTACTGCAAAATGGACGAAACAGACCTCCTACGGTTGAAACGGTGGTCCTGTTCATCGGGAGGGGTGTGGCGTACCGCAAAACGGACGAAATGGACCTCCTACGGTCAAAACAGGGGTCCTGTTTATCATGAGGGGTGTGGCATACCGCAAAACGGGACTCCACGGGATATTGTTCATCTCCACCGTCGACCTCCTCCAGCCTCCACAGGCTCCTGTTCATCCAGCCTCCACCGCGCACTACTCCACCGGCTACTGTTCAACCACCCCTCCATGGGCACCCCTCCACTGTCTACTGTTCATCCAGCCCTCCACACCACGGGGTCC
>NC_057812.1:63770341-63776871 GCF_018294505.1 Triticum aestivum
ATGCTCATTGTTCATCCCAGAGGCAACATCGATCGGCTTCAGTTAGCAGCAGTAGAGAAGGAATCGCTCGATCGGGTCTAGTTAACAACCATCGATCGATCGCTCGGGTTCAGTAACTCGTAGCCTGCAGTGCAATCGCTCAGGTTCAGTTAGAGCCCAACGCCTCGCTCGGGTTCAGTTCGAGCCAACGCCTCGCACACACGCGCGTACGTGTACGAGAGAAACGCGCATCACTCGGCCCCTGACCTCCCACCGTAATTGGTAACTCCCTGAAAATTTCCTCCCCCTCGCTTCTACCACGGTTTTTTCCGTCATGGACGGCCCAAAGAATGTCATGCAGCTGCTTCTCCGTCCCGCCCAGGACGAAAAGCCCATTTTTTGTCATGATTTTTCGTCATAGAAGTAGGAGCCCACCACATCTATGATGATACCAGGTTTTGTCACAATTATCGTCATAGAAGTGTCATATGTATGACAGAATTTTTTTTGTTCGGCCCAAAATGTCATGGCTGTCTCTTTTTTTGTAGTGCACGTCCGCGACAAGTAGACCGAAACGATTCTGCATCTACTACTATTACTCCACACATCGACCGCTATCCAGCATGCATCTAGAGTATTAAGTTCATAAGAACAGAGTAATGCTTTAAGGAAGTTGACATGATGTAGAGGGATAAAATCATGCAATATGATATAAACCCAATCTTTTTATCCTCGATGGCAATAATACAATACGTGTCGGTTCCCTTTCTGTCACTGGGATCGAGCACCACAAGATTGAACCCAATGCTAAGCACTTCTTCCATTGCAAGAAAGATCAATCTAGTAGGCCAAACCAAACTGATAATTCGAAGAGACTTGCAAAGATAAACCGGTCATACATAAAAGAATTCAGAGGAGAATCAAATATTGTTCATAGATAATCTGGATCATAAACCCACAATTCATCTGATCTCGACAAACACACCGCAAAAGAAGATTACATTGAATAGATCTCCAAGAAGATCGAGGAGAACTTTGTATTGAGATCCAAAGAGAGACAAGAAGCCATCTAGCTAATAACTACGGACCCGTAGGTCTAAAGTAAACTATTCACACATCACCGGAGAGGCCATGGAGTTGATGTAGAGGCCCTCAGTGATCAATGCCCCCCCCTGGCGGATCTCTCGAGTACAAAAGGTTGCGGCGGTGGAATTAGGTTTTCGTGGTGCTCCTGGATGTTTGGGGGATATGTGGATATATATATAGGAGGAAGAAGTACGTCGGTGGAGCAACGGAGGGCCCACGAGGGTGGAGGGCGCGCATAGGGGGTAGGCGCGCCCCCCTGCCTCGTGGCTTCCTCCGTTGTTTCTTGACGCCCACTCCAAGTCTCCTGGATCCCGTTTGTTGAGAAAATCACGTTCACGAAGGTTTCATTCCGTTTGGACTCCGTTTGATATTCCTTTTCTTCGAAACCCTAAAATAGGCAAAAAAATAGCAATTTGGGATGGGCCTACGTTTAGTAGGTTAGTCCCAAAAATGATATAAAAGTGTAAAATAAATCCCATTGACATCCAAAATAGATAATATAATAGCAATAAAAAATTATAGATACGCTGGAGACGTATCACTTCGTTAGAGCATCTACAATGACGGATACCTAATTTGAGTTGCCGAATGCCCCCGAACATGCCCGGCCACGTCCGTGGATAGTGATCGGTCAGACCCCACATGACAACTCCAACAACCATAGTAGGCATTTTTCAATTAGCATTTTCATACAAAACCATCCAAAAAAGCAAGATCTTTGTACTACCAACTATCATCTACACTACTCATCCTTCTCGTCAGATATGTGGATGAAATTGATGTCGGGGTCGCCGTCGTTATGGTCATTGGCAGCTGGGCGAACCTTTGGTTCCTCCTCGGGAGTGAAGAATGGCATGCTGATCCGTTGCCTCCTCTGTCGGGGCCACCTCGAACTCCGGGCATCGACCATGGCGAAGCCGGTAGATGCCAAATCTGCCTGATGCGCCTCCTCTGAGTCCTCCTCCACCTCCTCCTCTATGACCGCATCCTCCTTCTTTGCCTCCACCTCCACCTCCTCCTCCTCCGCCTCGGGCTACACCGAATCCAGAGGCAGGCTAGCTGTGATCCGATCTTCGCGCCTGCCCTGGATCCCCTCTAGCAGCTACAGCTGCCGCTCGGGAGTGAGCATGTTGTAACTAGTGGTTAGCGGCTGATGGATGGATTGAATGTCACGGCGATGGAGGGGAGGCGGGGGAAGAAATGGAGGCGGTCTATGGTTGGGCTTTTGCCGTCTGGCTTACATAGCCGGACATGTATCCTCACATGGCATGCTAGAGCGGCACCACACGACGCCAATGCGTCCTCATCGATGAACTAAGGAGGCACACGTAAGACCACTGGTTTACGCTTTTGTCTACATGGACCCTTGCGGTCTGTCCTAAGCGATGTACATGTCTGGACATCTTCATATCCGCCCGAGATATGTGTTTGCTATGGGAAATGTCGGTCAATCCTGGTATTTGGGCTAGATTTGACAAGTCTAGTTGGGTCGCAATTTTGTGTTTGGGATGTACTAGGCAAGATGCCCAGTCGTCTGGGGTGGATATCTGAGGACTCCAGTTGTAGATGCTCTCATGCCTCAAGCAGCAGCATGTAGCGGCGTGGCAGTAGCTATGGTGTCGCAGACAATGACAAGACAGACGTGTAGCCGTCTCGCATCATGAGCTACAGGGCAAGCACCGGCTTGCTGAGCGCTCACTCTAGCAGTCAAAAATGGCCAGCGTGGTTGTGGCTGTGGTGCCACGGACAATGGAGACGTGTTCCCGGAGCCGCGGTATGAGTTGCCTGGAGGGCGGTGCGACATGGTGCCATGGATGATGCCGAGACGGACACGTCGCCGGTGCGGTGACGCAAGCTGAAGTGTGCGTAGGCGCGGCGAAAATTGCAGGTGCTTGGCTGGCGGCGGCTATGATGTCATGACTAATAGTGAGTGGTTCGACCCTATGGTCGAAAGGGACACCTCTTCGTTGGCGCCTTCAGTGCCCGATCACTTTCCTGGAGATCACGCGCGCCCCCCTAGTGGGCCGTGGCCCATTCTCTTGAATGATGCTCGCTCGACCACTCCTTGGTAACCTTTTTTTTCTTGCGAGCACTTGTCAAAAAAGCCTTGTTATTTAAAAATAAAAAAGGGAAAAATTGAAAAAATCATGAATTAAAAAATGTACATGAATTTTCATAAAAGTTCAGAAAATTAGAAAAAAAAGTTCATCAAATTTGAAAACAAGTTCATCGGTTTTGAAAAATGTTCATCTAGTTTGCAAAAAAGTTCATCGGTTTTGAAAAAGTTCATCGAGTTTGTAAAAGTTCATCGAATTCGAAAAAGTTCATTGAATTTGAGAAAGTTCATTAGTTTTGAAAAAAGTCCATCGAATTTGAAAAAGTGAATCTACTATCAAGAAAAAGTTTCACGAATTTCTTTCACAAAAAAAGTGCGTGACTTTGAAAAAAATGTAAAAGGGACAGAGAAAAATAAGAAAGAAAGAAGAAAAGGCCAAAGAAACCACTATGTAATACTTGAGGTCAGTTGGTCGGCTGGTTATGGGATTGAAATCCTAAGACCCCCGTCGCGGGTTTGAATCCTGGGTAGCACGCACCTTTTTTCTTTTTATAGAAACAGAGAAGGAGCACATGGGCCGGCCCGCTATAGAAACCTAGGGTACAGGGAGGGTGTGCACCCTGTACCAAAATACCTATATTCGGCGCTTAAGGCACGGAATAGGATTTCGGGTCGAAAGGTTATGTCCCCGGTGGACCCTATTGTTTATGTGGGCCATCCAGTTAATCCACAGGTGCCAACAGCCAGGTCCGGTCCATCAGACCGAAGGGTTAAACCAGACCACGTGAATTTTTAGTTCATAGTCCTTAACGCAAAGCGCTCTCAATATCTCTACTTTTACAAGGCCAGTGGGCAGGATAGTATCCATGGTTTTTGTTTTTGCCTCACCGCCCAGCACTCCCTCCATGTTGGTTTTTCTCGCTACCTCTTGATACCAAATCAATTTTTCTGATCCTCCTCTCACTTGTTCGTGCCTTCTTTGGCAGGTGCTAATTTAATTCAACCATGTAAATATTATCTAATTAAGAATTCCGAAATCGCACCATATATGTAAGATAACCTTCCTAAAAGACAAAGAGAAGATTTTTCTCAATAACCTTCCAAATCAAAATAAGATATTCCTCAATAAGAAATAGATAATACCACATCCTATCACATTTATTATCTATCATTATCTCTATTATTAAATTTCTACTCCTAAAAGGGGAGTTGGTGAACACCACCCCCTCCATGCTGATTTTTTTTCTCACTGCCACTGAAAAACGGATCGATCCACCCAACCTTCGATTCATTTTTTTCATGCTTGCTTTGGTAGGTGCCGATTCAATTCAATCATGTAAATATTAGGTAAATAATAAGAATTTAGAAACATTATATATGTAAGGTCACCTTCCTAAAAGATATACTAAAGATTTTTTTCTGGATAACCTTCCAAATCTACACTCCTAAAAGGGGAGTTGGTAGGTCGGTATGCATGGTTTATTTCACCTCAACATATCACCACGCTCCATGTTGGTTTTTTCTCCCTCCCACCAAAAACCCGGATCTATTCACCCAACCTTCCTTTTCATTTTTTTCCTTCTTGATTTGGCAGACGTCGATTCAAACAAATCACGTAAATATTGGGTAACTCAAAATTTGGACATCGCAACATATAAGTGATATCACATTCCTAAAGACAGACAGAAGATTTTTCCCGATAACCTTTTAAAATAGAACTAGATATTTTTGAATAATGAATAGCTAATCCCGCGCACTACGCTATTTATTATCTATCATCATCTCTAGTATTGAATCATAATCACAACTTTCCGTAGATATTTTTTCTTCAATCCCACCCACAAATCTCTGTTTTCACCGCATATGTTTTTTTCTTGTTTCGTTTGTTCCGTTTGACCTCCGCTCCCGCGTATGTTGCACCCTTCCCATTAATTTTCAACCCACCGCATTTTTCCAAATAAACCCCATCTCCCCTACACCTCCTTCAGCCCTCCTCGTTCGACCTCCCCTCTCATGTAATCCCCACCTACGCGCCTCCTACGGACTCATCCAATTCTCTATTCGCTACTTCATCCATCCCACAAAAATAAGCAATCTCCCCGATTCCGACTAGACCATTTCTTCCTTGTCACGTGAGGAGAGCGCCACATAGGGTTCTCTCACACTCGGTTTTTTTCACCCTGAATTTTCGCTCCCTGACTGAAGTTGGCCCCACACATCCCTCTCCCCCACACCCGACCCGGCAAGGGTTCCAACCGCTGCCGCTCCCCTGCTATCCTCTCACAGCAACGCTCTCGGCGCCACTGACTCCGCCTTCGAATTACCTCTCTGGACGTTCCTCTACGCCGCAGCCGCCAAGGATCAAGGGTGACGACATTTCAATGTAGCGATAATTTGATGCGCTTGTGAGGGGGAGCACGTTTTTGGCGACACTACAGGTGAGGTCGTCTTTGTGCTCGACTGCATATGATGACAAGAAGGGTATGCTTCGCCAACTACTCCATGTGGTTTTGTGATCCCAGGTGCCTACAGGATCATGTCTGAGGTATATATGCCGAAGAAGTTGGAATGACGAGGAAGTGCAGCAGCCTATCGTGCGCCGTCTCGGCTTCGAGCCCAAACAGGTTTGGTTTCGCTCCCAGATCCCACCCTCCCTTGTCTTCTTGCTACGACTCCATGAATGATTATATTACATGTGTGTGTGTGTGTGTGTGTGTGTGTGTGTGTGTGTGTGTGTGTGTGTGTGTGATAGGATTAGAAGACTGACATGGAACAATATGTATTAAATGCTACCTGTCCTTATTATTTAATTACAGTAAGCAATCACTTATGGCCTTTACTATGTCGATCCCACATTATGGCCTTCACTGTGTGATAGTATTAGAAGACTGAATTTACACTTAGCAAACATCAGATGGCATTTACTGTGTATTTCAAGAAGTACCTTGTAGTGGCAGCAAATCTGGCAATTAAGACTTTTTTTTCTACAGACGGTGATCCAAACTACCTGGTATGAACAGCGGCAACATCTTAAAATACTAACATGTAGTGCTTCATTTAACTCATTTTTGTACAACATACTATTGTACCGAAAACTTTAATGCAATTAACTATTGAATTTTTCTTCATCAGGATTGAGCGATCTGGCATATAATTATGATCTTCTGAAACTCGGTGGTTCAGATAATGGAAGATATGACAGGGAAGAGCCTGACATAGTAAGTATTGATTTTCTAGTCCTACCACGAGGTAGCTCAACCAATCTGAATTTTATGTAGATTATTTCATGATCTTCCCGTGCAGGTAATTCTGTCGTATGTAGTTCTGAATTTCATTTAGATTGACCTTGAAGTATTTGGAGATATGATGCACTATCTTGACTGAACAAATTTATGTGCGAATGTTCCTG
>NC_057812.1:63777194-63778878 GCF_018294505.1 Triticum aestivum
ACCACCCACCACCATCCCCCACCCCCTGGGTCGGAAAATTAAACAACGTGTCAGAAAGAACTCAGTAACTAACATGGTGGTTTTAGCTGGATACCAACCTTTCAGCTGGATCAAAACAAGATAGGGCATGAAAGAACCAAGCTAATGTGTTCCACTTGCCAGATGCACTCACATGTTCCTTACCACTCATCTCCTTAATTCATTCTTGTAAACATGTGATGAGTGCAGATTTTGGGTGGAGATGGAGATGGTGGCAAGCGGGAGATGCCAAGGATTGGGTTTACACAACACGTCCACTATAACCTTTATTTTCCATGTACATTCACAGATTTTTGGCCTTCCGGTGATGCAACTGTGAGTGTGAACACTACATATAACACACTGTTGGTTTTCGTTGCAGCTTAGCAATGTCGTCTATCTATGTAAAATGAAATGAGATAGAATGGTGTAGCCATTGATGATTGGTGGAGAAATTAACAGAGGTGTCTCGCAAGATAGCTTTTTAGATTTTAATCTTAATTATGCATGTGCTCCAAAATAATAATCAAACATATTTGTGCTTATATGCATATAATAACAGTAGCAAGAGTATATTCCATTTTAGTGGAAACTAGAACAACGAGTTTTTTTGCATATATCAAACAAAAATACTACACCCCACACAATTAGTGTTTCACGCCACCTCGTGCTCATGAACAAGCTCTGACACGATCAGTTCATCCACGTCATCTGCCTCAACCCCGATTCCCCCATCCTGTCGTGGTTAGCACCACCCACTCATCATCAGTAAAGCCGAGATGGCCAAGAGGACCGCCACACAATGGAGGGACTCACGGGACAGTGAACCATGGTTATGTAGCCCCTTGGTACTAAACTTTGATGACAACGGGTCAATGCCACGTCCGGGCCGAGCGGCCATCGCCGGTGTGCAGCTCCGCCATCATGGGATCTAGGTTGTTCATCGGGCCAGCTGATGAAAGGCACCAAATGAAGAAGAGAGGGACATCAACAATGGAGGTGTGTCTTGGTTCTCCCTCATCAAACACTTTACCGACATAACTTCTCAAGGGGGCATGCTACCATTGTGTTTTACTTAGAATGGCTAGAGCAGAACTGGTCATGGGTAGAATTAGTGTGCGAGACGTCAAGTGAACGGAATTAAATTAAGTTAGCTAGTGACCAACGGAATTAAATTAAGTTAGTCACCATGGGTTGAATTAGCACTAAGCTAAGGCGGTTGCCGCCTTTGCCCCTTGATGCTGGCCTCCCACGGTGGCATTGATCGCTGGCTCATTTAAAACACGAGTTCGTGGATTTTGCGATAAAAGTGAGGGTTGAGAGTGAGCGGGATGGGGGTAGAGTTCGTATGTTCAGTCAAGGCTGTCTAGGTGGAATATTTTCCTTACATTAAAAATGCGGGGAATTTCCTTTCACTAGAGATGGCTTTGCAGAAAATTGTATGAGAGGGTGGTTCATTCATTTTCATCAAGTCATACATTTTTTTAGCAAGGATAGGAGGGTAAATGCTTTGGTTGGTTGATTCAAGAGTTAATAATGGACACGGTGGTGTATCAGTTGCATGCCCAACAAAAGACATTATATTTTTGTTTCGTGGTCATGCACGAGATTGAACTATATGTTACAACGTGGCAATGGCTCAGCAGATATGGGGTCTGCCTTCTTG
>NC_057812.1:63779139-63779488 GCF_018294505.1 Triticum aestivum
GGGTAGGATGAGGGCGAGCGGGGTGATTGGCGGGGGACTTCTCCTAGGTTGTCTGTGTCGAAGTACAGTCTGAAGGAGAAAATGTGCCATGACGAAAGCGAGGTGGGCTTCATCCAATTTTAAAAGAGAGGGCTCCAGCAAGAAATATCCAGCTACAGCATGAAAACGAGCAGGAAGCGGAGGGTCTGGCAAGAGAAGGGAATGGTGTGTCCTAGGGTGGATTTGTTGTGTTGGGACCGCGTGTTGGATATAACATGACGGATAGTTCAGACAACCACACTTCTCCTCCACATATGGACGGGATTTGGGGAGCCCGGACTGTTCAGACGGTTGGATTTTGGGGAGCTGG
>NC_057812.1:63779498-63816013 GCF_018294505.1 Triticum aestivum
GGGGGACTTCTCCTAGGTTGTCTGTGTCGAAGTACAGTCTGAAGGAGAAAATGTGCCATGACGAAAGCGAGGTGGGCTTCATCAAATTTCAAAAGAGAGGGCTCCAGCAAGAAATATCCCGCTACAACGGGAAAACGAGCGGGAAGGGGGAGGGTCTGGCAGGAAAAGGGAATGGTGTGTCCAAGGGTGGATTTGTTGTGTTGGGACTGCGTGTTTGAGATAACATGACGGATAGTTCAGACAACCATATTTCTTCTCCACATATGGACTGGATTTGGGGAGCCCGGACTGTTCAGACGGTTGGATTTTGGGGAGCTGGGCACCCATTTATGTCTGAATGTGTTCGGACTTATGACTTATGAGAGAGAAATAATATTCGATCTTGGAGACGACTTTAAACATCTGTATGATTCATTTATATGCACTGTAGTCCATAGTAATGCAAGGTGTACTACTAGTTTCTATTGGAGGAGTTGATCTTACGGCTAGCATCGAACATGGAATATATGAACTAATTGTTGCCGCCGAGACCAATGCCTCCCAAAGCTAGCTATCTTGGCGTACACAGATGGCCGGCAAGCTGCCGCTACATGAGCTTCCAAGGCTCCCTTCCTATTACACACTTGCAGAACTCCAGATCGATGCTGTTTACCCTGTGGATGAGACGGTGAAGATCTAGGCCCTGCAAGCTTTTTCACACGTTGTGCAGAAATTTGTTCCTCATATAGTCACTGTTCGATGAATTGTTTTTATCATTATTAATAATTTTATGTTACTATTATTCATTCATTTTTTCTCTAAAGCTCACATAATCTATTTAACATTTGAGGAGCTTTAAGTCCACGTTATACACGTCTACACTACATCTCACAAGTGGAAGTTTGTTCTTGCAGCAATTAGTGCCTCGGAGCTCTTCAAGATTGGTGCAAACAAATATTAAAAGAGCATAGAAGCGCTCATCTGGGCTAATTTAAAGAAAAAACTTACTTCTCTTACATTATCCGGTTAACATTGTAACATGAATTCTTGAATATATCCCAACGAATGCCTCTCTCACTACCTTTGTACGTAGTTAAGCATTTTTCATACAAAGGGCCGGTGACTGCATACACAACAATAAAGGAAGCATGCACACATTATATCCTACTCTCCGATCTCTTCGCCGATGCAGTCAGCACACATGAATTGTTTGAGATGTTTTGCTTCGGTGGCAGTTATGTTCACATATCTACCATGGAACCACTTGTCACATGTGTCACAGCATATCCAAAAGGCGTTGGCATGGTACTGAGCACTACAGGTTTCACACAAGTATGTAACTTCATGATCATTTTCTTTGTCTTCAGCAGGCTTCCTAGAGTCCTTGTTTGGAGAATATAAATTTTGCATCGACTCTTGAGATGGTGGCACGTTCTCTTCAGCAGGTGTGATAGAGTCAAGCATGTCTATTGTAAAAAAAATTCCGTAGATTGGATTATTAGTTTGCGTGTTTGTTTTAGATTTGGGCGGTACAATTTTGTCACTTTAGTTATAACAGTTTTTTGCATGAAGCACCCATGCAATGCATATGGCTGGTGTTGGCGTGGTTCATACCATTGGCGGCAGGCTTGGAATTTCCCGGTACTTCAATCCTGTTCCGAGGCATGATAAATATACAGATCTCTATTTTTGCCAAAATTATACACATCTCTCTACTTTTGGTGAATTTAAAAAATTAAGCTGGCCCTCTCTATATCTTCCGTTAAAAGATCGCATGTGTGCACACAAGTATATATGTTTATACACACTGTGCATTGCCAGTGGAAATTAGCTAGAATCCATATTCCAAGCAATTTTGTTTTTTTATTTGATCATTACTAAAATTAATAGAAAACTATGTCATTTATCTGATGTTGTTTAGTGAAAAATATGTATGTAATATATGCAGCTTAAAAATTACAAATATTTCAAAATATAATACAGTGCATGGATACTCTTCATTGCCAGGAGAAAATGATTGCCCTCATGTACTCTTATAAAATTAATGCATGATCGAATCCTAGAAAATATATGATCCAAAAAAGTTGAAGGTTTGTCGGCGACAAGTATCCAATGTCTGTAATAAACTTAAGACCAAACCCCATCATATTTCTTTAGGATATAAAAGGACACAAAATTATACTCCCTCCGTTCCAAAATATAGTGCTTCCTCTATTCTCGTCCTTCAACTTTGACCATAAATTTAGCCAACAAGACTGACTGCGGCGGGAGCAAAAGTTATACCAGTGAATTCGTATTCAAAACAAGTTTTCAATTATATAATTTTTTCTCCTGCCGCAGTCGGTCTCGTTGATTAAATTAATGGTCAAAGTTGGACCTCGAAAAACACGGACGCACTATATTTTGAAATGGACGGACTACATCCACCAAAGAATTTCCCATTCGCAATACTATAGCCCACCAGTACACATGTAGACTTCATAAAATTGCTATAATGTTACATCTTCTATCAATCTGGAATTCTTGGGGCATGGTACACCAAGAATATATATCACGCGCATTGATTTCACACACTTGTCAATTGGAAAAGTCTATGCATGCAAAAAATATAACCACTAATGGACGGTGTTGTTTATAACTCGATACTCTTTTTCCTTTGTCTAATACAAAAATGAACACGGTTGTATATCTGAAAATAACCTTTTTCCCAAAGAAATATGTTTGAAAGTAACTGATCAAACTATTGGCCTAAATTCCTCTTTGTTTCAATACAGAACTACGCTACCCCGTGCAATAGCACTGGATTTTGATGAATATTTTTTCTTCATGAAAAACGGATCTGAGATTTCATGTCTGCCGTATTTACAATTTTTATTAAAAACGGATTAAAGAATTCTGGGACAGCAGGATCTAAAAGTACGGCCACAAATGCCCTTAGTTGTTTAACTCAATACATTTTTTCCTATGCCTAATAAGAAATAAACACAGTTATGACGACAGTAGTAGTATTTGAAGAAGCCCACGCAGTACTTCACACAAGAGCTATGAGGCCTTGTGTGTGTGACAGAAACGCATCCATAAATACTCTTCTCAGCTCTTTGTTGTGACGATTACTCATTGGCATACTTCTGCGAAAGTGCTACACTACCATGTTTGGTCTGCAGTTACCAGCGGTGCGGGGGTCGGGAAAAATCTTTGCCGGTTCAGCTGGCACCAACACGGTGACGCTTGTGGGCGCCATGGTGACGCTTGTGGGCGCCGCCTCCCTTCTTGAAGGGCGTCAGGTGTACCCCGTCGGCACTCCTCTCCGTGTACCGGCAGAAATCCGAGGATCTGTCTGGGCAGCAGCATCATTGTCGTCGTAGTACTTCTTGAAGGTGTTGTTTGGTATGCGGGAATTCAGAGGCATAGGAGCATGGTGGAATTCAGAGGCATAAGAGCATGGCGCCGGTTGCTGGAAATCATCGCTTTGGCATTTGTTTCTCTTTCTGGGCTTGATTGTCCTGTTTGCCCATCAGTGATATCACAGTTCTGTCAGGTGGTTGCTATATTAATATAGCAAGGCGAAAGCCTGTTTCAAGAGTCAAGACATTGTAAACTGAATTCTTAAATATATCCCAATGGAATGGGAAAAGAATGTAATGCCTCTCTCACTATCTTTCTAGTTAATCATTTTTCATACAAAGGGTGACTGCATACCCTAAAATAAAGGAATGGTGCACATATTATATCCTACTCTCCGATCACCTCGCGGATGCAGTCAGGACACTTGTATTCTTTGATATGTTCTGCTTCAGAGGCAGTTACGTTCACACATTTGCCATGGAACCACTGGTCACATTCGTCACAACCAATCCAAAAGGCATTGGCATGATACGGAGCATTACAAGATCCGCAAAAGTCGATAACTTCATTATCCGTTTGTTTGTCTTCAGCAGGCTTCCTAGAGTCCCTGTTTGGAGCAGACAAAACTTGCATCGAGTCTTGAGAAGGTGGCACGTTCTCTTCAGCAGGTGTGATAGAGTCTACATCTGGATTGGACACATTCTCTTGAGTTGGTGTGTTCGACTCCCTCTTTGCATTGTAACGCGCAAATGTTGATAGCCAAGGAAGACCATAAGAGAGATAGTATTCGTCATGGACTGTTCGCATCTCGTTTACCATATCAAATAAACGTATCCTGAACGAGAAAGTAAACCAACATCACCAAATCAGCAATTGGCTTCGCAAGCAATATGTAACACATGACATTCTTGATGCATGGAGGAACTATATAAGCACAAAAACATAATGATTTAAATAGAAGACGAAGATCGCCCCTAATAAGAATATATAGCCCATTATTTAATGCTGAGGCTCTAATAATTGGTTCTGCATGACTACTGTTCTGTCAAAGCTGTATTCTCTCTCGTGTTTGTTAAATGGAAAATAAGATATTATGTCAAAAAATAGAATCTTCTATACGCTTGATTAAAAGTATAGGAATTACATTCAGTTTTGTTAGATAGAAGTTACAGGTTTTTGCGCTTTTTGCTGCATTCAAAGATTCTTCTACATGCACATGCTTTATCACTAGTAGAAAAAGGGCCTTTAGTCCTGGTTCTGGACCCGGAACTAAAGGGTCGGTACTAATGCCTCTCCCTTTAGTCCCGGTTCAATCCAGAACCGGGACTAAAGGGCGCGGCCACGTGGAGCTCCACCTTTAGTCCCGGTTGGTAACACCAACCGGGACTAAAGGAAATTTTATGATTTTTTTGAATTTTTTTTTTGAATTTGTTTTTTGAATTTCAAATTTTTGAATTATTTTAACCTCTAGTCTGTAATCACCACCCCTCATCACTTCTCAATTTATCCTCTAATCACCCCTCATCATTCCAAATCATCTAACTTCCCGAACGGTGACCCATCCTCCCACTCCCCCAGCCTGAGCACGCTTAACTTCTGGGTTCTATTCTCCCTCGCTCCAAGTCTGCACTTGTTGTTTTCCTGACAATACCAAGATGTCAATCCTATTAACCTTCAGGAATTTTGCTTGAGCATGAAGTGACACATTTCATAGTTTTATTTTGAAACTATTGTGTTAAAAAACAATAATTATTTAGTAACACTAATATTTCTTGAATAATTAGTTTGATCATTGTTTGACCACAGTTTGACCAGATTTGACCAAAATTGAAATAACTGAAATAATTATTTAGTAACACTAATATTCTAGAATAATTAGTTTGACCATTGTTTGACCACAGTTTGCCCACTGTTTGATTTTTTTTCGATTTTTTTCACTCTAGATCTTAAAAGCCCCGTAACTTTTTTCAATTAGGTTTTTGAGGATTTTGAAAATGTTTAACGGGGTTCCCCCCGTTAAATTCGGATGTAACTTTTCGAGTAGATGATTTTTCATATAAAAAACTTTTTCATCTGAGTTAGTATGCAAAAGTTATGCCCATTTTTACAAATTTCAGAGAGATTTTGCAAATAAAGTCAAAATTCACATTTGCAAATTTTCCCAACAACTAGACAACATATCACATGGGAAACTTATTTTCTTTTATTTTTTTGACATTTCCATCATTTTCTTTTATTTTTTTAACTGAAAAGGCGATCCAGGGGGGCGGGTAGAGTTTGAAAATGGGACCTTTAGTACCGGTTTGTGGCACGAACCGGGACTAAAGGTCTCAACCCCATTAGTCCCGGTTCGTGCCTCAAACCGGGACTAAAGGTCTAATCTTTAGTCCCGGTTTGAGGCACGAACCGGGACCAATGGTTGTGGGCCAGGAGCGAGGCCCATTGGTCCCGGTTCATCCCACCAACCGGGACCAGAAGGTCCAGATGAACCAGGACCAATGGCCCACATGGCCCGGCCGGCCCCCTGGGCTCACGAACCGGGACCAATGCCCCCATTGGTCCCGGTTCTGGACTGAACCGGGACTAATGGGCTGACCCGGCCTGGACCAAAGCCCTGTTTTCTACTAGTGTATGTGTTGTGAAATTATTGGTTACGTTTCTCAGAGGTAGATTGCACATATAAATGTCCTAAATGTTAAGTGCTCAAAAAACTGTTTGTGAAACGAAGTAGTAGTAGTAGTGGTGGTGGTGGTGGTGGTGGTGGTGATAGTAGTAGCAGCAGCAGCAACAGTAGTAGTAACATACCTTTGGTTGGCGGCGAGATAAGTGGACAAGAAAAAGGTGACGCCCATGAGCCACGAGTCGGAGTGGTGGGCGACGAGTGTCAGGTAGTCAAAACGGTTCATATAATCTCGCCGGCGGTTGATGCCCCGTGTCGGCACCGGCAGGCCTGGCGGCACCATCTCCTCCGGCAGCGTCAACTCCCAACTACCATCCGGGTACCCGTACAAGCACATTGGCTCTTTACCTGAAGCGAGAAAATGAATCACACCACAACATCAGCCAGTGATCTGCACACCTCGCCATCTTATATTTACTAATTGTAATTGAGGGCACCATATGAGATTTACATTAATTTAAGAAAAACTACCTCACCAAACAATCGATTTGACAAAAAGTCATTATATTATTCAAACAGGTTTGATGTAGGTGCATGTCAAACAACTCTGTTGTAAAAAAAAGCCGGAGATTAGATTGCTAGTTTGCATGTTTGTTTTACATTTGGGCAGTACTTTCGACACTTTAATTAATTAAATATTTTTTGCATGAAGCACCCATGCCATGCATATGCTTGGTGATGGCGAGGTTCATATCACTGGCTGAAGGCTTAGAATTTGCAGGTACTTTAGACCTACTACGAGGCGTGATAAATATGCAGTTCTCTATGTTTGCCAAATTTATACAAATCCCTCTACTTTTGGCTAATTTAAAATTAAGCCGGCCTTCTCTATGTCATCGTGAGAAAGATCGCTTGTGCGCACACAAGTATATATGTTTATATACACTGTGCATTGTCGGCGGAAAATAGCTAGAGTCTGTATTTCCCGACAATTTTCTTTTAAAAAAATTCATCATTACTAAAAAAATAGAAAACTATATCATTTGTCTGACGTATTTTAGTGAATATACATGTATATACTATGTGACTTAAAATTAAAAATATTTCAAAATAGAACCATGGATACTCTTCATGACCAGGAGAAAATAAATGTTCTCATGTACTCTTGTAGAACACTTTTGCATGAATATTCTATGTAAATAGTAATGCATAATCGAGTCCTAGAAAAGATATGTCTAGAAACAGTTGAAGGTTTTGTGGGCGACAAGTGTTGAATGTCTATAATAAACTTAAGACCAAACCCCATCGTATTTCTTTAGGAGAAAAGGAGAAAAAAAGTATACATCCACCAAAGAATTTCGCGTTTGCAATACTATAGCCCACCAGTACACATGCAGTCTTCATAAAATTTCTACCATGTTACATCTTATATCAATTTGGAGTTATCGGGGACATAGCACACCAAGAATATATATCACGCGCATTGATTTCACACACTAGTCAATTGGAAAAGTCTATGCACGCAGAAAATACTACCACTAATGCAGAGAGTTGTTTATAACTCTATACTCTTTTTCCTTTGTCTAATACAAAAATAAACATGGTTGTATTTCTGAAAATAACCTTTTTCTTCCGGAGAAATATGTTTGAAAGTAACTGATCAGACTACCAGCCTAAATTCCCCTGTGTTTCAATACAGAACTTCACTAGGCCGTGCAACCGCAGTGGATTGATGACTAGCTTTTCTTCATGAAAAAACGGATCTGAGAGTTCATGTCAGCCGGATTTACAATTTTGTAATTAAAAATGGATCTAAAATTTTAGGGACAGCAGGATCTAAAAAATGCAGCCACAAATGCCCGTAGTTGTCTAACTCAATACTTTTTCCTATGTCTAATAAGAAATAAAGACCATTATATGTTTCAAAGCAACTGAGCAAACTATCAGTCCAAGTTTAATTAAATAAGAACTTCACTAGCCCGTGCAATCACGGGATTGATGACTTGTTTTTCTTAATACAAAATGGATCTGAGATTTCATGTCAGATGAAACTATCAGCCTATCCCTAATACTAAAATAAACACCGGATCTGAAGTTCTTTTTCCTATGTCTAATACAAAAATAAACAAGGTCATATGTTTAAAAGTAACTGACAAAACTATCATCCTAAGTTTCCCCATGTTTGAGTGCAGAACTTCACTAGGCCGTGCAAACACGGGATTGATGACTAGTTTTTCTTAATAAAAAATGGATCTGAACTTCCATGTCAGATGAAACTATCAGCCTCTGCCTAATACGGGATCTAAAGATTTTTTCCTATGTCTAATACAAAAATAAACACGCTTATATGTTTAAAAGTAACTGACCAAACTATCAGCCAAAGTTTCCCCATGTTTCAATACAGACCTCCACTATCCCGTGCAACAGTACGGAACTGATGACTAATTTTTCTTAATAAAAAATGGATCTGGAATTTCTTGGCAGCCAGATTTACAATTTTGTAACAAGCAATGGATATAACATTTCTGGGACTGTTGGATCTCTATATTACATACCTTCCTCGCGCAATAAATCATATAATGTATCCTGATCTGCGTGTATGGCAACGAGGAGAAGAGATCGGTGTTAGATCCATCAGCACGTAGGCATCACATATATCCAGAAAAACGTGTCACTAAGGAGCATCCCGTGGCATACCTGTGGTGAGGGCTTGGACAAGCGCGCTGCGGCGGCCAGAAAAGTCCTCATAGATGTTCTTCACGGTCCATGAGACGGCCGGGCGGGACCGCCATTCACCAGGGTGTGCCGGCAGCGGGGTTGGTGAAGGCCGCCCATGAACGGGAACGGTGAGACGACGCCTGGAGGGAGTGGGGTTGGAGGAGGAGCCGGCGCGAGATGCATCCATGGGATGAGATTCGTGCTAGGTTCGCCGGCGGCGGGCTGGCAGAGATAGGCGGAGCTCTTGAAGGAGGAAGGTGGAATTGGATCTATGGGGGCACCCTGTTGCTTTGCTGCTTTATAAAGAGGATGAAAGACTGGGGAACGGAGAACGCGGGCAGGTTACTACTTTCCTTTTGAGTCTCTGGGCGGGATGTATTTGTTTTCTTTCGTTTCCTATCACGTTTTTGGCCACGCCGGCGAGGTGCCAGCACTACTGAAATAACTACAGGATAGCTGGCATGCAAATCCTAGGGCTACTAGCGTGGGGTCCCTGGATCAGCAGTCTAGAATACGCGGTACTCCTTTATTTCCCTCATTAATTTCATTAGTTTTTTAAAGGCATTTATTTCCTTCCTAGTGTAAAAAGTACACGGCATGATGTTTTAGTATGTATTTAATTGTTGCTAAAAGGTTAAGGGATATGTTTGGATTCTAACCAAATAGTATCTTACCATATGTAAACATGCTTGCGCGAGCTGCATCCTGCGATTGCCACGTGTTTCGACCGGGCCCGCGCACCACAACCCCCTCGAAAACCTTATTCCAGCCGATGAAGGGCTTGCCACACTTTTTTCTCCTATACACCGTGCGTTGACCACAACTCCACAGTACCATCTCCTGTCTCTCTCTTTTTCCACAATCGATGTAATGCTCCTTCTCTCTCCCTGCCCGTCTACTTCACCGCTGAATTGAGTGTTGGCTTGAGACAGCCGTGGTGTGGAGACGCCGCTGCAGGGCCCTTTGAAGGAGAAGTTGCAAGGCCGGCGGGATTGGGGCGCGATGGCGGGTGCGTGGCACAGGAGCTACAAGGCCCCAGGTTCGCCACTCGCGGCAGCGCTCACCAGTGTCGCAAATGCATAATCTCGCCGGGGTGCTGCAACCCGGGGTCGGTGCTGTAATTGGTGGTCTCTTAGCAGCCACGGTTACTGCCAATCTAGCATTGGCCGATGTCTCGTCACACGCCGCCGCCGGTGCTGCAAAATGGGTAGTGATAACGGCCGTCGTGCTGCAACCGCAGAGTTTGCCGGCATCGTAGTCACGGCCGGTGCTGCAACCGTAGAGCATGCCGATGTCGTATCCACAGTCGGTGCTGCAACCACACAGCTCGCCGGTGCAACAGCCGCGGTCCATGCTGCAAGCCTGCAACGAGGTGGTCGCAGCAGCCACCGTTGCTGCAACCGGATGGGGGCGGCCGCGACGATGCTTCGATGGCCACGGCGATGGTTCAATGGACACGACGACGAGGCATGCTATGACGACATCGGCAGCCGTGGCGATGCTACAAGGCATGCTTCATTGGCCGCGGCGACGAGGCATACTTTGATGGTGTCGACGATAGTGACAATGCTTCAATGACCACCGCGATGGTTCTGTGGACACGACGATGAGGCATGCGATGACGGCATCAATGGTCATGGTGGTGCTACAAGGCATGCTTGAATGGCCGCAACGACGAGGCGTATTTCGATGGTGTCAACGGCCCTGGCGATGCTGCAACACGTGCTTCAATGGCTGCGGCAATGAGGCGTACTTCGATGGTGTCGGCGGCCGTGGTGATGCCACGAGGTGTGTTACAATGATTGTGGCGATGCTTCGACGACCACAACGATGGTTCGATGGACATGGCGACGAGGCATGCTACGACGACATCGACGGCTGAGGCGATGCTGCAAGGCATGCTTCAATGGCCGTGGCGATGAGGCGTACTTCGATGGTGTCGACAGCCGTGGTGATGCTTCGACGACCACGAGGATGGTTCGATGGACACGGCGATGAGGCATGCTACGATGACATCGACGACCATGGCGATGCTGCAAGGCATGCTTCAATGTGAGTGGTGGCGAGGCATACTTCAATGGCGCCGACGGCCACGCCGATGCTTCGACAATGTCGATGGCCATAGCGATGTTGCGAGGCATGCCGCGGGGACGGGGCTTGCTTCAATGGCGTCGACGGCTGCAACTGTGAGGCGTGCTAGGACGTTAATGCAGATGCTACTCCCAGCAGTGTTAGTCACCCGCAACCACCAAGCTATCAGTTTAGGGCTGAGACCCAATCTAGATGCCAACACCGGTGGTGCTCGGCTAGGTGGGGTAATGTTAAGGCAGTTGGGAGAAGACCCTCACCTAGCCGAGCACCAACACATCTAGATTGGGTCTCAGCCCTAAACTGATAGCTTGCGGGTTGCGTGTGGTGCTCGGCTAGGTGGGGTCATGTTAAGGCAGTTGGTGACAAGTGGGATTCGACGACAGGGGTTGGGTACTCCCTTTGCATGTGGGTCGGCATCGTTGATGTCCAGCCCTAACCGAGGTAGTGCTATGGCATGGTGACTCCTCTCTTACATGGTATGTGCCAAGGTGCGAGCATTACGGTAGTGTGCTACTCTAGCAGCGGTGGCGTGTCTCTCTTGGACGCCTAGGCGGCGACCCCAAGCAATCATAGCTATGCCACCGAAAATCAAATTTTATATTATTACTCTATTATTAATGTAAAAATATATAAGAGGTGTGATCATATTCTTTATGAGGAATAATCATCAAAATTTAAAAGCAAATAAAATGTTCGGATTAAAACAACTAAGGAGATCTCCAACGCGGACCCTCATATCGCCCGAATACATCCAGACCGTGCGGTCTGGACGTGTTGTGCCATCCAACACAGACCTATATCAGTCCACTAGGCAGACCGGACCGCTGCCACACTCGTGTCTGACTGTCCTGGCCCACAAAAAAACCTTCATCACCCGAGCGCGCTTCCCGCCTGATACAGTCAGCACTGCTCCAGAGTGTCAGTGCCGCATTAATGCCCGGCCAGAGCGGATGCGACCTCTCACTGCTGCCGGCATTGAAGTGGTGCGCAGCCTAGAGAGCACAACCCATGCCGCTTCCCGGTGCAGACGACTACTCTGCATTCAAAAGATAGCCCGTCGGTTCGCCGCCCCTACATTAACTATATGCGGTTATCGAGGAACCTACTCCGGCACCACCCGTCTGTCCGGCTGCCGCCCAACATTGACTTCACTGTCATGGCCCATCGCCATCCGCCCGCTATATAAACACCATCCCAGACTGTAGCCACACTCATCGTCCTAGCTACTTCACTTTCTCCTCTTTGCACCACACCCTCTATGGCCTCCTCATGCTCCAAAGCCCTCGTGGGACACCCTATCCTCGACCAGAAGAAGGAGAGGACCTCCATTGCTGCTGGTTGGCTGGTCGGCTAGCAGATGGAGGCAGATGACGCCCCAATGGAGGATGAGGTGGCGCCACCCTCCTCGCCGGTGTGTGTGGTTTTCACCATTAGCGAGGCCTGTGCGCACTACATGAACATGTTGTGGGAGGAGGAGGAGGAGGCCAGGTTCCGACAAGTGTAGGCCGATCAGTCCTACAACCTCGGCATCCTCGAGGAGCACCGGCGCGCGGAGGAGCTACTCGCCGTCGGGGCGACTATCATGATGGACATGGGCGCGGTGGAGCAGCAGGCACTGGTCGACTGCTACCGCTCTGCCCGCGACATCCCCCGCGACTGCTGGTGGTAATGCTTCCATTAGGAGGAATTGGCGGCCGCCTAAAAGGAGATCGACGAGGTGGTGAATGAGGTGTGTGGCAAGAGCAACAACAAGGAAGACATGACCCGCTCTACCATAGTCGCGCCTAGCCCGCTGATACGTCTCTAACTTTTCTACTTTTCCTAACGCCTTTCCTCTTGTTTTGGACTCTAATTTGCATGATTTGAATGAAACTAACTCCGGACTGACGTTGTTTTCAGCAGAACTACCATGGTGTTTTTTTTGTGGAGAAATAAAAGTTTTCGAAATGGAACAAAACTTTGCGAGGATTTTTTATATCAATAATAAGAATTTCTGGAGCCAAGACCTGCCGGAGAGGGGCACCTAGGTGGGCACAACCCACCAGGGCACACCCCCTTCTCTTGGTGCACCCTTGTGGGTTGTCCCCACCTGGTGACCCCTCTGACCCTCAAACCAACGCTATAAATTCCTATTTTTGGTGAAAAAATCAAGGAGAAAGAATTATGCTCCCCACGAGACGGAGCTGCCACCAAGCTCTGTTCTTCCTCGGGAGGGCAGATCTGGAGTCCATTTGGGGCTCCAGAGAGGGGGGTCTTAGTTCTTCGTCATCACCAACCCTTCGCCATCGCCAATTCCATGATGCTCCCCACCGGGAGTGAGTAATTCCTTCTTAGGCTCCCTGATCGGTGAGGAGTTGGATGAGATTCATCATGTAATCGAGTTAGTTTTGTTAGGGCTTGATCCCTAGTATCTACTATATTCTTAGATTGATGTTGCTATGACTTTGCCATGCTTGATGCTTGTCACTTTGGGCCCGGGTGCCATGATTTCAGATCTGAACCGTTTATGTTATCACCATTATATCCATGTACTAGATCCGATCTTGCAAGTTATAGTCACCTACTTCGTGTTATGATCCGGTAACCCCGGAGTGACAATAACCGGGACTTCTTCCGATGATTACCGTAGTTTGTGGAGTTCATGTATTCACTATGTGTTAATGCTTTGTTCCAGTTCTCTATTTAAGGGGGCTGATACGTCTCCAACGTATCTATAATTTTTGATTGTTCCATGCTATTATATTATCTGTTTTCGATGTTTAATGGGCTTTATTATAAACTTTTATATTATTTTTATAGCTAACCTACTAACCCAAGGCCCAGTGCAAAATTTTTTTTTTGCATATTTTAGTGCTTCACAGCAAAGGAATATCAAACGGAATCCAAACGGAATGAAACCATCGGGAGAGTTATTTTTGGAACAAACGGATCCAGGGGACTTGGAGTAATCGTCAAGAAAGGAGCAAGGGGGCCACGAGGCAGGGAGGCGCGCCTGCCACCCCTGGGTGCGCCCCTCGCCCTCGTGGGCCCCTCGCAGCTCCACCGACCTACTTCTTCCTCCTATATATATCTTTATACCCCAAAAAACATCAAGGAGCACCATGAAACCCTATTTCTACCGCCGCAACCTTTTGTACCCAAGAGATCCCATCTTGGGGCCTTTTCCGGAGCTCCGCCGGAGGGGGGTTCGATCATGGAGGGATTCTACATCAACACCATAGCCTCTCCGATGATGTGTGAGTAGTTTACCACAATCCTTCGGTTCCATAGTTCTCCTCGATCTTCTTGGAGATCTATTTGATGTAATTCTTTTTGCGGTGTGTTTGCCGAGATCAAATGAATTGTGGGTTTTATGATCAAGATTATCTATGAACAATATTTGATTCTTCTATGAAATCATTTATGTATGATTTGTTATCTTTGCAAGTCTCTTCGAATTATCAGTTTGGTTTGGCCTACTAGATTGATTTTTCTTGCAATGGGAGAAGTGCTTAGCTTTGGGTTCATTCTTGCGGTGTCCTTTCCTAGAGACAGCAGGGGCAGCAACGCATGTATTGTATTGTTGCCATCGAGGATAAAAAGATGGGGTTTATATCTTATTGCTTGAGTTTATCCCTCTACATCATGTCATCTTGCCTAATGTGTTACTCTGTTCTTATGAACTTAATACTCTAGATACATGCTGGATAGCGGTCGATGTATGGAGTAGTAGTAGTAGATGCAGAATCGTTCGGGTCTACTTGTCGGGGACGTGATGCCTATATACATGATCATGCCTAGATATTCTCATAATTATGCACTTTTCTATCAATTGCTCGACCGTAATTTGTTTACCCACCGTAATACTTATGCTATCTTGAGAGAAGCCACTAGTGAAACCTATGGTCCCCGGGTCTATTTTCCATGATATAAGTTTCCAATCTATTTTATTTTGCAATCTTTATTTTCCAATCTATATAATAAGAATACCGAAAAATATTTATCTTATTATCTCTATCAGATCTCACTCTCGTAAGTGACAGTGAAGGGATTGACAACCCCTTTATCATGTTGGTTGCGACGTTCTTATTTGTTTGTGTAGGTGCGAGGTGACTTGCGTGTAGTCTCCTACCGGATTGATACCTTTGTTCTCAAAAACTAAGCAATATACTTACGCTACTTTGCTGCATCACCCTTTCCTCTTCAAGGGAAAACCAACGCAGTGCTCAAGAGGTAGCAAGAAGGATTTTTGGAACCGTTGCCGGGGATATCTACGCACAAGTCAAGACATACCAAGTACCTATCACGAACTCTTATCCCTCGCATTACATTATTTGCCATTTGCCTCTCGTTTTCCTCTCCCCCACTTCACCTTTGACTTTTCTTTGCCTTCTTCCGGTATGTATCTTTGTTTGTGCTTCCATGTGCCTTCTATTTGCTTGCATCTTTTCTTGCTAAAAATCTATTGATATGGATCCACTTAAAGTGTTCTACTTGGATCATCTTCGATCCTTATGCGCTCGTGCTAAAACCCCAACTAGCCTAGTTCAGGGGAAATCTTTAGATGAGCATGCTCATTTTGTGCGTCACCGTTTGTCTGAAAAGGGGAGACTCTTATGGGATCAAATAAACAGATTGATATGTTATGCTTGGAATCTTTGTGAAATTTATGATTTTACTTGTTGATCTAAGAACCCTAAAAAACACCTCCCCTACCTATGTGAGTTTAATGATAACGGAATCTTATCTTCTTATGCAAAGGGTGTTTATAGTTACTACGTTATCGAACTAATTGTAGAATTTGTTGCTTTATAAGGATGCTTATGAAGTTTCTTATTTCATTGAAAAGTATGATTTTACCCTCTACGAATCTGAAAATTTTGACATACTTAAATATTTCTACGAAAACTATGCTCATAATGTCTATGTCAAAGAATTTATTGAAAGAATGACCGTTCCTCCGGAAGAAAATAATGATATGCAAGAATCTATAGATAATTATGATTCCGATGATTTGATTGAAATATCCCTTGATGAACATGATTCTTGCTATTCTTGTGGCCATGATGCCAATATTTATGAAGATGAATTTGCTATAGTTCCTTATGTTAAACATGAGATCGTTGCTATTGCAGAAAATAATGATATGCAAGAATCTATAGATAATTATGATTCCGATGATTTGATTGAAATATCCCTTGATGAACATGATGCTTGCTATTCTTGTGGCCATGATGCCAATATTTATGAAGATGAATTTGCTATAGTTCCTTATGTTAAACATGAGATCGTTGCTATTGCACCCATATTTGATAGTTCCTTCGAAGAAAAGCATGATTGCAATGATGCTATTATAAATTCTCTTAATGTCAATTGTGTTAATGATATGCAAAACCTCAAGCTTGGGGATGCTAGTTTTGCTATGACTACTATTTGTTGCAATGATCATGATTGGGGTGATTCTTCTCTTGATCTTGAAAATTTATTTAAGCCCCATGATGAATATGAGATTGATAATAGTGTTTGAAATATTATTGAAAGTGGGTATGGAAAAGTGTCAACTTTAGATCCCACATATTTGGAGAATGTTCAATCTTATGAAGTTTTTGATAAAAGTGGGTTTGGAGAGGTCATGACTTTAGTTAATGTTAATCCCACTATTTTGGAAGAGTGTCAACTTTGCATACATGTGGATCATGCTAACAATATGTTTTGTGATAGCTATATTATTGAATTTGATTATGATCCTACATGTAATTATTATGAGAGAGGAAAATATGGTTGTATAAATTTTCATGTTACTAAATTACCTCTTGTTATGTTGAGATTGCTATTGTTTCTTTCCGCTTCCTTGCATATGCTAGTTTTTTCTTTCCTTGATAATTTGTTTTCCTATAAGATGCCTATGCATAGAAAGTATGTTAGACTTAGATGTGTTTGTCACGTGTTTTACGATGCTCTCTTTGTGCTTCAATTCTTGTCCTTCATGTGAGCATCATCGAACTTGTCAATGCCTAGCTAGGGGCGTTAAACGATAGCGCTTGTTGGGAGGCAACAAAATTTTATTTTTTTTCTTGCTTTTTGGTTCTGTTTAGTAATAAATAATTAATCTAGCCTCTGTTTAGATGTGGTTTCATGCTTTTAATTAGTGTTTGTGCCAAGTAGAACCTTTGGGAAGACTTGGGGAAGTTTTTGCGATCTTGCTGTAAAAACAGAAACTTTAGAGCTCACGAGATTTGCTGTCATTTTTTACTGGAGAGTGCGATTAAGTTGATTATTTTTGGAGATGATTAATAGACAAATTCCTAGAGTCCACAAATTTATTTCAGAATTGTTGGGGTTACATAAGTATTCGAAACCTACAGATTACAGCAGACTGTTCTGTTTTTGACATATTCTATTTTTCGTGTGTTCTTTGCTTATTTTGATGAATCTATGGCTAGTATCGGAGGGGATGAACCATAGAGAAGTTGGAATACAGTAGTTTTAACACCAATATAAATAAATAATGAGTTCATTAAAGTACCGTACGTGGTGGTTTGTTTTCTTATACTAACGGAGCTCATGAGATTTTCTGTTGAGTTTTGTGTTGTGAAGTTTTCAAGTTTTCGGTAAAGATTTGATGGATTATGGAATAAGGAGTGGCAAGAGAATAAGCTTGGGGATGCCCAAGGCACTCAAAGGTAAAATTCAAGGACAACCAAAAGCCTAAGCTTGGGGATGCCCCGGAAGGCATCCTCTCTTTCGTCTTCGTCCATCGGTAACTTTACTTGAGGCTATATTTTTATTCACCACACGATATGTGTTTTGCTTGGAGCATCTTGTATGATTCGAGTCTTTGATTTTTAGTTTACCACAATAATCCTTTTTGTACACACCATTTGGGAGAGACACACATGAATCGGAATTTATTAGAATACTCCATGTGCTTCACTTATATCTTTTGAGCTAGATAATTTGCTCTAGTGCTTCACTTATATCTTTTAGAGCACGGTGGTGGTTTTATTTTATAGAAATTATTGATCTCTCATGCTTAACTTGTGTTATTTTGAGAGTCCTTTATAACAGCATGGTAATTTTCTTTGGCTATAAAATTGGTCCTAATATGATAGGCATCCAAGATTGGTATAATACAAACTTTCATAAAAAGGTGCATTGAATACTATGAGAAGTTTGATACCTGATAATTGTTTTGAGATATAAAGATGGTGATATTAGATTTGTGCTAGTTGAGTAGTTGTGAGTTTTATAAATACTTGTGTTCAAGATTTCAAGTCCCGTAGCATGCACTTATGGTAACCGTTGTGTAACAAATTTGAAACATGAGGTGTTCTTTGATTGTCTTCCTTATGAGTGGCGGTCGGGGACGAGCGATGGTCTTTTCCTACCAATCTATCCCCCTAGGAGCATGCATGTAATGGTTGGTTTTTGATGACTTGTAGATTTTTATACGCACTCTCACCTTTCCATCATTGCTAGCCTCTTCAGTACTGTGCATTGCCCTTTCTCACCTTGAGAGTTGGTGCAAACTTCGCCGGTGCATCCAAACCCCGTGATATGATACGCTCTATCACACATAAACCTATTTATATCTTCCTCAAAACAGCCACCATACCTACCTATTATGGCATTTCCATAGCCATTCCGAGATATATTGCCATGCAACTTTCCACCGTTTCATTTATGACACGCTTCATCATTGTCATATTTCCTTGCATGATCCTATAGTTGACATCATATTTGTGGCAAAGCCACCATGCATAATTTATCATACATGTCACTCTTGATTCATTGCCCTTCCCGGTACACCGTCGGAGGCATTCATATAGAGTCATATTTTGTTCTAGTAACGAGTTCTAATCATTGAGTTGTAAATAAATAGAAGTGTGATTATCATCATTAATAGAGCATTGTCCCAAATAAAAAAAGGAGAAGGCCAAATAAAAAAAGGAAAGGCCCAAAAAAAGAAAAGAAGAGAAAAAAAGAGACAATGCTACTATCTTTTTTTCCACACTTCTGCTTCAAAGTAGCACCATGATCTTTATGATAGAGAGTCTCTTGTTTTGTCACTTTCATATACTAGTGGGAATTTTTCATTATAGAAATTGGCTTGTATATTCCAAAAATGGGCTTCCTCAAATGCCCTAGGTCTTCGTGAGCAAGAAAGTTGGATGAACACCCACTTAGTTTCTTTTGTTGAGCTTTCATACATTTATAGCTCTAGTGCATCCATTGCATGGCAATCCCTACTCCTTGCATTGACATCAATTGATGGGCATCTCCCTAGCCCGTTGATTAGCCGCGTCGATGTGAGAGTTTCTCCTTTTTTGTCTTCTCGACATAACCCCCATCATTATATTCTATTCCACCCATAGTGCTATATCCATGGCTCACACTCATGTATTGCGTGAAAATTGAAAAAAGTTTGAGACTACTAAAGTATGAAACAATTGCTTGGCTTGTCATCGGGGTTGTGCATGATGAGAGCATTCTTGTGTGAGAAAATGGAGCATGACCAAACTATATGATTTTGTAGGGATGAACTTTCTTTGGCCATGTTATTTTTAGAAGACATGATTGCTTAGTTAGTATGCTTGAAGTATTATTATTTTTATGTCAATATTAAACTTTTTTCTTGAATCTTTCGGATATGAATATTCATGCCACAATAAAGAAAATTACATTGAGAATTATGCTAGGTAGCATTCCACATCAAAAATTCTATTTTTATCATTTACCAACTCGAGGATGAGCAGGAATTAAGCTTGGAGATGCTTGATACATCTCCAACGTATCTATAATTTTTGATTGTTCCATGCTATTATATTATCTATTCTGGATGTTTTATGGGCTTTATTATACACTTTTATATTATTTTTGGGACTATCCTACTAACCCAACGCCCAATGCAAATTGTTGTTTTTTGCCTATTTCAGTGTTTCGCAGAAAAGGAATATCAAACGGAATCCAAACGGAATGAAACCTTCGGGGGAGTTATTTTTGGAACAAATATGATCCAGGGCACTTGGAGTAGACGTCAAGAAAGGAGCGAGGAGGCCATGAGGTAGGGAGGCGCGCCTGCACACCCTGGGCGCGCCCCCCACCCTCGTAGGCCCCTCGCAGCTCCACCGACCTACTTCTTCCTCCTATATATATATATATCTATATACCCCAAAAACATCCAGGAGCACCATGAAACCCTATTTCCACCACTGCAACCTTCTGTACCCAAGAGATCCCATCTTGGGGCCTTTTTCGGAGCTCCGCCGGAGGGGGAATCGATCACAGAGGGCTTTTACATCAACACCATAGCCTCTTCGATGATGTGTGAGTAGTTTACCACACACCTTCGGGTCCATAGTTATTAGCTAGATGGCTTGTTCTCTCTCTTTGGATCTCAATACAAAGTTCTCCTCGATTTTCTTGGAGATCTATTCGATGTAATTCTTTTTGCGGTGTGTTTGTCGAGATCCGGTGAATTGTGGGTTTATGATCAAGATTATCCATGAACAATATTTGATTCTTCTCTGAAATATTTTATGTATGATTTTTTATCTTTGCAAGTCTCTTTGAATTATCAGTTTGGTTTGGCCTACTAGATTGATCTTTCTTGCAATGGGAGAAGTGCTTAGCTTTCGGTTCAATCTTGCGGTGTCCTTTCCCAGTGACAGCAGGGGTAGCAAGGCACGTATTGTATTATTGCCATCGAGGATAAAAAGATGGGGTTTATATCATATTTCTTGAGTTTATCCCTCTACATCATGTCATCTTGCCTAATGCATTACTCTGGTCTTATGAACTTAATACTCTAGATGCATGCTGGATAGTGGTCGATGTGTGGATTAATAGTAGTAGATACATAATAGTTTCGGTCTACTTGTCGCGGACGTGATGCCTATATACATGATCATATCTATATATTCTCATAATTATGCACTTTTATATCAATCGCTCGACAGTAATTTGTTTACCCACCGTAATACTTATGTTATCTTGAGAGAAGCCACTAGTGAAACCTATGGCCCCGGGCCTATTTTCCATCATATAAGTTTACAATCTATTTTATTTTCCAATCTATATAATAAAAATACCAAAAATATTTATCTTATTATCTCTATCAAATCTCTCTCTCGTAAGTGACAATGAAGGGTGAGGGAGTCCTGGATTAGGGGGTGTTCGGGTAGCCGGACTATACCTTCAGCCGAACTCCTGGACTATGAAGATACAAGATTGAAGACTTCGTCCCATGTCCGGATGGGACTTTCCTTGGCGTGGAAGGCAAGCTTGGCGATGCGGATATTCAAGATCTCCTACCATTGTAACCGACTCTATGTAACCCTAGCTAACCCTATCCGGTGTCTATATAAACCGGAGGGTTGTAGTCCATAGGCAATCAACTCCATATACAACAATCATACCATAGGCTAGCTTCTAGGGTTTAGCCTCCTTGATCTCGTGGTAGATCTACTCTTGTACTAACCATATCATCAATATTAATCAAGCAGGACGTAGGGTTTTACCTCCATCAAGAGGGCCCGAACCTGGGTAAAACATCGTGTTCCCTGCCTCCTGTTACCATCCGGCCTAGACGCACAGTTCGGGACCCCTACCCGAGATCCGCCGGTTTTGACACCGACATTGGTGCTTTCATTGAGAGTTCCTCTATGTCGTCGCGTTTAGGCCCGATGGTCATCAACAACGATACGGTCCAGGGTGAGACTTTTCTCCCCGGACAGATCTTCGTCTTCGGCGGCTTCGCTCTGCGGGCCGATTCGCTCGGCCACCTAGAGCAGATCGAAAGCTACGCCCCTGGCCATCAAGTCAGGTTTGGAAGCTTAAACTACACGGCTGACATCCGCGGAGACTTGATCTTCGACGGGCTCGAGCCACGGCCAAGCGCACCGCGCTATCTCGAGGGGCATGATCTAGCTCTGCCCCCGGACAGTGTCCTGGAGGCCGCACACGCATCGGTTCCGACCCCTAACTCGGAGCCTATTGCACCAATCGAGGATGAGCGGTTGGACGTCACCTCGGGGGCTGCGATCCCGAAAGCGATCGAGCCGAACGCTAGCCCCGCACTCTGCACGACCCGTGACTCTGAGGATCCAGACCCCTCCTCGGACCCCGAACCCCCCGCGCCCCTGCCAATCGAATCCGATTGGGCACCGATAATGGAGTTCACCACCGCAGACATCTTTCAGCATTCGCCTTTTGGCGACATCCTGAATTCTTTTAAGTCTCTCTCTTTATCAGGAGAGCCCTGGCCGGACTACGGTCAGCGAGGGTGGGATACGGACGATGAGGAAATTCAAAGCCCACCCATCACCCACTTTGTAGCCACTGTCGACGATCTAACCGACATGCTTGACTTCAGCTCCGAAGACATCGACGGCATGGACGACGATGTAGGAGACGAACAGGAACCAGCTCCTGTAGGGCGCTGGAAGGCCACCTCGTCATATGACATATATATGGTGGATACTCCAAAAGACGGAGATGGCGATGGAACAGTGGGGGATGACGCCCCCAAGAAACAGCCAAAGCGCCGGCGTCAGCAACGCCGCTCTAAATCCCGCCAAAGCAAAAATAGTGATTCCGGCACGGGAGATAATACTACCCTGGATAGCACTGAAGAACACCCACCTCAGCAAGATTCGGCACAGGAAGATGGAGAAGCCAGCCCTCATGAGAGAGCGGTAGACCGAGAGGTCGAGGATGATAACTATACGCCTCCCTCCGAAGACGAGGCAAGCCTCGATGACGACGAATTCGTCATACCATCAGACCCCGTAGAACAAGAGCGTTTTAAACTCAGGCTTTTAGCCACGGCAAGCAGCCTCAAGAAAAAGCAGCAACCGCTTAGAGCTGCCCAAGATTTGCTAGCTGACAGATGGACTGAAGTCCTTGCGGCCGAAGAGTATGAACTCGAACGCCCCTCCAAGAATTACCCGAAGCGCAGGCCGCTACCCCGATCAGAGGAGGAAGCACCTACATCACCAGCGCATGACATGGCAGACCGGCCACCTTGCGGCCGCGACAGAGAGGCCTCTCAGCCCTCCACCCAAGCCATGCCCCGACGCCGCTCAACGAAAGCACGGAAAAATGCGCCCGACCTGTGAGACATATTGGAGGATAAGGCAAGACAAACAAGATCGATCTACGGATTGCGCAGGCGCCCTACGGCATGTGACAATGATCTTCATGCCGGGTACAACAAATCCGGTCGGGCCGAACACAACAGACATAGCTCTTCCGAGCTGCGTCGTGATATAGCCCAGTACAGAGGCGCCGCACACCCGCTATGCTTCACGAATGAAGTAATGGATCAGAAAATCCCAGAGGGTTTCAAACCCATAAACATCGAATCATACGATGGCACAACAGATCCGGCGGTATGGATCGAGGATTATCTCCTTCACATCCACATGGCACGCGGTGATGATCTACACGCCATCAAATACCTCCCGCTCAAACTTAAAGGACCGGCCAGCATTGGCTTAACAGCTTGCCAGCAGACTCAATCGGTTCTTGGGAGGACCTGGAAGCCGCATTCCTCGACAACTTCCAGGGCACTTACGTGCGACCACCGGATGCCGACGACTTAAGCCACATAATTCAGCAGCCAGAGGAATCGGCCAGACAATTCTGGACACGGTTCCTAACAAAGAAAAACCAGATAGTCGACTGTCCGGACGCAGAGGCCCTAGCAGCCTTCAAGCATAACATCCGCGACGAGTGGCTTGCCTGGCACCTGGGACAGGAAAAGCCGAAATCCATGGCAGCCCTCACGACACTCATGACCCACTTTTGCGCAGGAGAAGACAGCTGGCTAGCTCGCAGTAACAACTTATCAAAGAACCCTGGTAATTCAGATACCAAGGACAAAAGTGGCAGGACACGTCGGAATAAGAAAAAACGCCACGTTAACAGCGACAACAATGAAGACACGGCAGTCAATGCCAGATTCAAAGGTTATAAATCCGGTTAGCAGAAAAAGCCATTCGAAAAGAATACTCAGGGCCCGTCCAGTTTGGACCGAATACTCGACCGCTTGTGCCAGATACATGGCACCCCCGAAAGGCCAACCAATCACACTAACAGGGATTGTTGGGTGTTCAAGCAGGCGGGCAAGTTAAGGGCCGAAAACAGAGACAAGGGGCTGCACAGCGACGATGAAGAGCCCAAGCCGCCGAACAACGATGGACAGAATGGCTTTCCCCCACAAGTGCGGATGGTGAACATGATATACGCAACCCACATTCCCAAGCGGGAGCGGAAGCGTGCGCTACGGTACGTATACGCGATAGAGCCAGTCGCCCCAAAGTTCAACCCATGGTCCTCCTGCTCGATCACTTTTGATCGAAGGGACCATCCCACTAGAATCCGTCATGGCGGCTTCGCCGCATTGGTTCTCGACCCAATCATCGACGGATTTCATCTCACAAGAGTCCTCATGGACGGCGGCAGTAGCCTGAACCTGCTTTATTAGGATACAGTGCGTAAAATGGGCATAGGTCCCTCAAGGATTAAGCCCACAAGAACGACCTTTAAAGGCATTATACCAGGTGTAGAAGCCAACTGTACAGGCTCAGTAACACTTGACGTGGTCTTCGGATCCCCAGACAATTTCCAAAGCGAAGAGTTAATCTTCGATATAGTCCCGTTTCGTAGTGGCTATCACGCCCTGCTCGGACGAACCACATTCGCAAAGTTCAATGTGGTGCCGCACTATGCATATCTCAAGATCAAGATGCCAGGCCCTCGAGGAGTAATTACGGTCAACGGAAACACCGAACGCTCCCTCCGTACGGAGGAGCATATGGCGGCTCTCTCAGTGGAGGTACAAAGTAGCCTTCTCAGGCAATTCTCCAGTCCGGCCATTAAAAAGCCAGACACTGCCAAGCGCGCCTGGAGTAACCCACAGCAGGACCGCCTGGCACACTCTAAGCAAGCGTAGAAATGCAGCCCCAACCCCAGCTTTCGCGACATAGTGAAACCAGTACCTCGCGTACATAACTACGCCCTTGAAATACAATGGGCACAGGGGAAGGGGCACAATAACGGCACGCCCAAAATACGGCTTAAAACGTACTAGGGGCTGCCGGATTCTTTTTTTAAATTTTTTCTTATTTTCAGGACTCCATATTTCGGACGACCTGTTCGGCAATTCGACTGCCGCACAAACGATGCAAGATCCAGGGAGGCAGACAAGCCATGCCGCATTATGGAACTCCCAGGTGGTCTCTGTTACGAGCGGTATACCTATTTTAAATACAATTCCGCGGCCTGCCCCTGGTCAGGACATACTGAATAGTCCAATATCTTTTGTTTACCGCACTATTTGTATCGTTCGGCTTTGATAAATAGCCTCTCTATAAACAATGCTTAGCTTCTTGTCTATTTTTTGCATTATCTTATTTTCACATTTATGTTTATTAAATGACATGATTGCACCTGTACACCATGGTACGGCAAACACGCCAGGGGCTTCAGTACCCCTCATAATGGTGTGAGAAGTCCGTACACTTTCACAAGTGCGGCACCCCGAACTTATAGCACTATATGCATCGGCTCCGAATCATGATTTGGGTCAATAGTTGGGTTTGCCCGGCTCCTATGTTTTGGTGCCTTACGTTCCGCTCTATCGGCTAAGGTAGCACTAGGAGAACCACTACGATTGTGCCCCGGTTCAGCTGGGTTAAGCACCTCAGTGGAGAAAGCTAAAACTGACTGTCATGATGTGGTGAGAGACCGGTCGCTGTTCGAGAGGTTTTTCGAGTCCCTAAAGGCTTATGCCGCTTCAAGCGAGGAGCTGGCTTTGTCCGACCAAGGCGTGGATATGAACTCGGTCTTCCGAACTAGGGGCTTCGCCGAAATTTAAAATTATAGAGTTCTATGGCTAAGTGAGAGTGTTCAAGCATTATAGTCCGATTGCCTGGTTCGTTGTGCAGAGCGCCTCCCTCGAAGGACCCAAGTATGGGAAAAAGAGCGCTCAGGTTTATCCCGAACACCCCAGCACTAGTGGCACGGGGGCAGAAGCCGACGACTGGCCATCTCTCAATTTTTGATAAACGGCCACACAGAAAGTAATATTTTAAATTCAATAAGCATTGCTTAGCGCATATGAACAAGTTTTTAGTGCATAGGATAAACACGAGCGAGTTCATTCAAATATCACATCCTTGGTACATTCATCCGCCACAAGGCGGGCACCTGCAAGAACATCCTTGTAGTAGTTCTCGGGCTTGCGATGCTCCTTCCCCGGCAGCGGCCCGTCCTTCACAAGCTTCTCATCGTCCAGCTCACCCCAGTGCACCTTTGCACGGCAAGGGCCCGACGGGCACCTTCGATGTAGACGGAGCGCTTGATAACCTCAAGCCTCGGACAAGCCTCCACCAGCCGCCGCACCAGCCCGAAATAGCTCCCAGGAAGGGCCTCTCCGGACCACAGCCGAACTATGAAGCCCTTCCTGGCCTGCTCGGCCGCCTTGTGGAGCTCGACCAGCTGTTTCAGCTGGTCGCTCAAGGGCACAGGGTGTCCGGCCTTAGAATACTGAGACTAGAACACCTTCTCCGTCGAGCTACCCTCTTTAGCTCGGTAGAATGCGGCGGCATCGGATACGCTGCAAGGAAGATCTGTGAATGCCCCTGGAGAGCTCTGGATTCGGGTAAGTAACAGGTAGTTCACTTTTATATTTCTGCTTTGCATAAAGAATGCCTTACCCGCTGCTATCTTCCTCATCTCCTCCAACTCTTGGAGGGCCTTTTGGGCTTCGGCCTTGGCAGACTTGGCAGCCTCTAGGGCCGTTGCAAGCTCGGATGCTTGCACCTTCGACTCTAGCTCCAAACTCTCATGTTTTTTCATGAGAGCCTGAAGCTCTTGCTGCACCTCGCCGACCTGAGCCCCAAGTCTGTCTCGCTCAGCGCACTCTGCGGCCGTTTTCTTTTCGGCCTCAGACAGCGCCTGCTTAAGAGTCGCCACCTCAGTTGTGGCCCCTACAATAAGCAGTACAATCCTGTTACTCTTTTTTTTGGCAATCAAGCCTTTTTATAGGCACTTTTTGTGTAAGGTATTTCTTACCTTCTTCCTCCTCGAGCCGCCGCTTGGCAAGGCCGAGCTCTTGCTCGGTCCGCTCGAGGTCCCGCTTCAGGACACCCACCTCCGCAGTCAGTGCGGCGGTGGATAGCAGCGAAGCCTGCATATGCATATTGACTCTTTTTTGTTAGACTCCTGTGATATTTAATAGATCCTCTATTCAGCTTTTCTTTCCGAACGCCAAACAGAGCATCAGGGGCTACTGTCTATGCGGTAATATTCTTACATATTTTTACTTACCTCGAAGCCTGTTAGAAGGCTAGCGCAAGCTTCAGTCAGTCCGCTCTTGACGGACTGAACCTTCTGGATCACCGTACTCATAATAGTACGGTGCCCCTCGTCGATGGAGGCGCCGTCGAGCACCTCCAGCAGATTGTCCGGCACCTCCGGTTGGATGGAGGCCGCCGGCTTAGAAGGCTTGCTCCTCTTGGAAGGAGTTCGCCTGCCGCGGTCTAGAACTGTGGAAGCTTCCGGCGCGGTGTCCGGCACAAAGCCGGACTTGGAGCCCTAGGGGGCCTTATCCCCTTCACTCCTGGAGCCCGGGAGATTTCCTTGCGGCTCCTCTGGTACCACCTCCTCCTGCCCCGGAGCTTGTCGCGACGCCACTTCGGCGTCGTCTGCAGTGCGGGGGGAGACAGCGGGCGGAACTGAGTTCACGTCCGATGAGTCCAGGGAGCCGCCCGATGATTCGTCGAATTTGGCCCGGGGCGGACTGCACAATTACATTCGACATTAGGGAAAGCTGTGCAACAACGGAACATCGTGAGTTATTCTGATATCCAAACTTACGATTTCGCCGGACGCTTGGCCCTGTTTGGCCACTGCTCTTTGCCCTCTTCGGCGTTGGGGGCGTAGTCCGGCGGAGGGTCTTCCTTTTCCTAGACCCCTCGGCCTCCCCCGTTGGGGCGGCCTTCCTCTTCTCTCCTCCCTCCGCTAGGGGGGAGAGTTTTCTTCCTCCCCCTCCTCGTTTTCACGGGAGGAGGGCGTCTCAGACTCGTCAGATGACGAGTCCGACACCACCATGTTGCGGGCACTCTTTCGAGTCCCCGTGGTCTTCTTCTTCTTAGCCTTCTTCTCCGGCACCACATAAGGCGCCGGAAGCAGCAGCTTCGCTAGTAGAGCTGGGGCTGGGTTTTCGGGCAGCGGAGGCGGACAGTTAATCGGTCCGGATATCGCCCGCCAAGCCTGTCAAAGGTAAGGGAGTTTAGATCCCGCATAGAGTCAAACTATGAAAAAAGCTTAACGTCCTGTAAAAGGTGTAGATGGCATACCTCGGTAGCGTGACGCTGTGAGCTGTATCCGCGGTACTCGAAAGTGGATGCGGGAGCCTCGGCGCCCTTGAATAGCATCTTTCAAGCGTCTTCGTACGTCGTGTCAAAAAGCCTGCTGAGGGTTTGATGCTGCGCCGGGTCGAACTCCCACAGATTAAAATCCCGTTGTTGGCACGGGAGGATCCGGCGGACGGGCATAACCTGGATTACATTAACAAGCCGGACTGGCTTGTTCACCAGGGACTGGATGCATGTTTGCAGTCCGGTCACCTCTTTTTCGTCATAGTGATACAGGACAACATGTACTAACAAGAGTAAAGAAAAGGGCAGCATATTTGCGATATCCTGTCGTTCTTTTCAAACTGGAATTCTTCTTCGAGCAGATTTCCTGCAAAAAAGATCTGTAAGGCACATGCGGAAAAGTAGAAGTTCAAATTGTCATGTGATTTCATAGACAGTACCTCATCCTGGAAACGAGGCTAGTGCATAACAAGGTTTTTCTATTCAATGTCTTCTAAATTTAGCACAGGAGACCTCACCGGAAATTCGTTTATAGACTTGCCATCAAAGTGTGATTTCCTCAGGTAACACCGATACTGCTGCAATGCTTCCTTAAAAAGCACAAGGAAGCTTTGCTCGTCATGACTATCCAGATTGACCCTCGCCCACTTACAACAATGTAATGAAAATCATTGATGTGTTCAATAAGTAGAAAACATGAAAATAATAAACACGAATAATAGCACTTACACGTAAGTTGGAAAGGAAGATGTGAAAATGGTGTTTGTCTTCACTATAATCTTTCCATGATGGGAATATATGCACGTAGTCCCTAACAACATTGAAAGCATTGTCTTTTAAACTGGGAATAACTGGAATGGGGTTCCAATTTGCAGGAATTGGCCGTCTCTGCAGTTGGGATAGGTCTTCGGCCGATGGACTTGCTGTACTTTTTGCTGGAGTGGGATTTTTCTGTGGTACGGCAAGTGCTATGGCAACTGAAATCAGTATACCTTTGGCTGGAGTGCAGGTCATGTGTGGTGGGGCTAGTGGTGTGGCCAGTGAAGTATGGGTATAGTCTGCTGGAGTAGGTCCTACGTTTTGTGTCACTGGTTGTACAACCAATATAATGGGGTGCTTTCTGATTTCTCCGGCACCACCACGTTTTTCAAAGACTTTGCTGGTGCTCCTTCAGGTTCGGCAATCACCCTCTTCCTTTTTCATGTCTGATGCACAAGAACAACATTTGAGTGGAAAAACATGGTATGATGACAAATGGAATATGTATTGATAATGGATGGGCATGGCATCTCCACATATATGATGAGTAAACTAAGCAGATGGCGGTGCAACAAAGTAGAAGAAATGCAAGACAACATATGCAAGATACACGCAGTCAATAAAACCGTGCCATATTAGAACAGGCACCTTGATGGGTGAACAGGACAAGCCATCTTCCTTTGACTCCTCGAGGTTAGAATAGTCATTAGGATCATATTCTGAACAAGAATCAACATGTGGGGAGCGTATGAGTTTCATTGCATCCATAATGGCACTCAATGCTTTGGTGCCAATTTTGTAAGTCATTGCGGTGTTTAGCTTCAAGAGCGGACTGCTGCTAGTGCGACACAAAGCAGCTACATAGATCATAGTGTAGATATAACGGGAAAACCGTAAGCATCAAAGTAAAATCAGCAAAGTGGAACTTGCTGGAATATATGTGCTAGTATTGCCGGTATGGCTAGAAAGGCTTCGGATACCAACTTTCTTCAACTGAAGGTGTGGTACTGTTAATATCCGTGTAACTCTCAAAGGCGACACAACTCCCCGCATTTCCTTGCTATTCTTATAGGATTCGAGTGGGTAGGCCACTACAAATCCTATTCCCATGTATACAAAATCCTACGAATCAAAGAGGCCCGAAGAGTTCAACGTGTCCATCACAACCGATCGTATAGACCTCTACACTGCAAATGTCCCTGCTCATCTTCACTACAAGGAACATACTGTACTACTATCATACTTCCTCCGTTCCAAAATATAAGTCTTGGTAGAGATTTCCACTATGGATCACATACAGATGTATCCAGATACATTTTAGAGTGTAGATTCACTAATTTTGCTCCATATGTAGTCCATGGTGGAATCTATACAATGACTTGTATTTAGGAACAGAGAGAGCACTTATTAAAGAAGAACGGAAGAGGAATTATGCTAAAGAAGAGCAAGCAGATTTTGCATAATAAAATGTTTGTTGCGCAGTGCCCACACAGGATGAACCAGAGCGCATTAAGAAAGCAACTCCCTGCTGTCTCTCTATATGTGGTGCACGTGCTTTTTCGAAAGTAAAGTAGGAACATTAGCTGACCAATTAAATGTTATCTATTTTAGTAATATCAGCATAATATCATATTCATACTTGAGCAACAAGTTTGGAATTATGAGTGGCACATTGTTTAGCTTGATGGATTCAGGAGCAATACTAAGCAGGTACGATGATGGTACTGAATATAAACGCATGTCTGCATGCAAGTCACGTGACTTTTGTCATTTGGGTCAGTCGACCATTTCCGGCGGTTGGATGAAGATCCTACATCGCCTAACCCATCTTCTTCCTCGTCTCTGATTCTTCCCATATAGAACACCGCACGGGCCGCCGGCCGGACCAACGGCGCCCACCGCCTGTGTTCCTCAACCACCCACATCCCCGCCACCGCCACCACCCGCGTCGAGTTTTCTTCGTTCGGCAAGGCCCCACCACCGCCCCCCCACAACCACTGTCCCCACCCGAGCCCCTTCGTACACACCGGCGAACTCCGGCGAGCTCTAAAAAATTGACTGGCACAGTTTTGAAATTTAGTCTACTATGATTTAACTAGTGTGGAATATAAAGAGGGAAAACCATAAACATTAGGAGTATAGTGTTGAGCGTGCCATGGCGGATCTGAAGGTGCAAACCGGACAAAGGTGCAAACCATAAACCAATGTTTGCGTTCAACTAGCAAGTAAGTGATGGACAAGAAATCAGAGTAAAGCAGTGGCGATCTATTTTCTTGCTGCGATAAATAAGTTGAGCAGATATGAAAGAGTACCGCCTCTGGTGCGGCGCCGTGTATGCATCTGCTGAGAATTTGATGGTGTTGCAGTAGCGATGGCTGTCGGCAGCATGGAAGAAGATCCAGGAGGGTAGACGGTGGCTGCGAGGCGCGGTGGATGAGACGGTCGTAGGAGCGGCGCCGGCAAGGTGGACGACGGCGTGGATGAAGCGAGAGGATGGGATGGAAGGATCCCGGTCCGAAGCCGTGGATGAGAGAGGTCGATCTCTTGTAATGGACGGAGGCATCGAGGTATCAGCTCTGGCATGGTGGAGGAGGACGGCGGTGGATGGGGTGGCAGACAGAGGAGGCTAGGGTGGAGAGGGTGTTTTGGTGCCCACGGAGTACGAATGGGGAACTAGAGGTGGAGAGGAAGGGGGGAACCATGTCTTCAGGGCACGCTTGTCTCAAACGCGTGGAAATTTACAAACTTAGCCCCTGTTCTAAATTTCCTACATCACAACAATATTATCCGGTTGGGGATAGGACGGTAATCTCGCATACACTGAATATTTGCCGTTGAGAGTTTGTTTTTGGAGCCCACTGATAACCCACAAGCATAGGGGACCGCAACAGTTATCGAGCATAGAGTATTCAACCCAAATTTATTGATTCGACACAAGGGGAGGCAAAGAATATTCTCAAGTATTAGCAGCTGAGTTCTCGGTTCAACCACACCTGAAAACTTAATATCTGCAGCAAGGTATTTAGTAGCAAAGTAATATGATAGTAGTGGTAACGGTAGCAAATGTAACATCGGTTCGGGTTTTGGATCCGATAACCCGTTAACAGCCCCGACCAATGGGGATTTTCCACGTGTAAAATCATCATTGGCTGGAGGAAACACGTGTCGGCTCATCGTTGGGACAGATGTCAACCACTCATTGGACGGAAGGCGCCTATGATACGTTGACACGTGGCACGGCCCAGCAGAGGCCCATACCTGTGAAAAGGCCGGCCCGTTGGACTTGGTCAAAAGGTGGCGGGCCGGCCCATGGAAAGCCTGTTAACGGCCTGTGCGCATATAGCCCACTTATAGCCCGCTAACCCAAGGCCTGTTACGCCCTATCCGGATTAGGCCCAGTAGCGTCATCTGGGCCATCCAATATGATTCCAACCCGTTTTCACTTCTGGCCCATGTATGGCCCATGACGTCTTTCGGCCCATATGAGGCCCTATGTAAATCTTGGCCTATTAACAGCCCGTGGTGAAACTGGCCCGTAATGAATAGTGTATCACCTTACACCCATTAACGGCCCGTGGTGAAATTGGCCCGTAATGAACAATGTATCACTTTATACCCATTAACGGCTCGTTATTCCGTTGGGCCGTTTCCATACCATGTTATCTTTCGGCCTTCTCAGAGCCCATTTATTCTTGGGTTCAGTTCCAGCATTTGTTTACTTACGGCCCGTTACTGTCATTTTCTGCTTGTGGGCCAAATTCAGCTCGTGGTTACAGTCGGCCCGTTTGTGGTCCGTTAATACGTTGGGCCGTTTTCATAGCGTCATCAAATACGGCCTATTAACGATGGCCCGTTACGGTTGGCCCATGATTGGACGATTCCAACTCTAGCCCGTTTACGGCCATAATGCGACCTGTTATTGGCCCATGTTTGGCCAATCGATCATATGGCCCGTATAAGGCCCATTGATGATACGGCCCGTAGAAGGCCCATTGTTTCTATGGCCCGTAGAAGGCCTACTGTTTCTACGGCCCGTAGAAGGCCCACTATTTTTACGGCCCGTAGGAGGCCCAGTGTCATTACAGTAAATATTAGCCCATGGTTATTGTGGCCTAGTTTTAAAAAATAGGTTATTGTACCCACTAGTTAACCGCGGAAAAGCAACTGCAATGACTACAAGCAAACAAATAAACAAGACAACAAGGAAATAAATAAGCAAGCAACTAACGTTAGGGTATCACGGCTATTACACATATTACATCCACTGGGCATCAAAGTTCGCCACTAGTGCAAATATAGGGATCAAAGCAGCATATCATATACACTGGCCGTCAAAATTGGCCACCAGTGCAAATAAACGCGGCAGCATAACAAGAGCATAACTGAAACAACTTCAGAAGAGCTCAAGAAACATTATCCTGGGTATCCACCATGCTGGCAATAAGCTTAGCAAGCTGATTAGCTTTGTCCTGTTTGGCGCTAAAATCCTACAACGCTTGCTGTTGCACCAGAAAGTATGCATTTGAATGCTCCAGGGACTTCCGCAGTCCTTCTGCTTCTTGTCGCAGCACAGCTGATCAATGTCTTTCAGCCTGTAGTTGAGACTCAAGAAACCGAACTGATTCAGACAGTGAGTTTGAATAGCTTATGCAAGCGGTAGTGGCCAGAAACTCCAACACTAAACCAAGACAGGATGTGGCACTATCCTGAACCTTATCTGCATTACTTCCTTTACCGTTGCTTAAGAAGGCACTCTTCCCCAATATTCTGTCAGCATTCTAAAAGAAGAAACAAGCAGACACATAACAAGTTTAGCATGTACTAGTATATGAAACTCATTTCGGTGAACCAGTTCATTAGTAAGGTGGACAGGATTAAACTACCAAGTCTTCTATTGCCAAGTACTAGTACATAATAAAAGCATCAAACAAACATATATCTATGTCCTATGGTAGCAATGGAATCTTAAATAAGAACAGTTGTTCTTCAAGTTTAGGCACTTGTTCTACATGAACAGAATACAATAAGGCGCAAGAATATAATACTTAAAAATAGAAAATGAGCTCATAGACCTTACCACATTCTTGGTTCGGGACCAGTACAGAACAAGGCATTCCCAGTCATCATCCAGTAAATGTGTCTCAGGAGAACGTAAGGGAATTTGTTGAGTTTCTTTGCCGGTGAAGTACATTTTCTTCAGGTAATTCCGATACTGCCACCAAGCATTCTTGAAGATAGCAGAGGTATTAGCACAGGTTACCTCATCCTGAGTTTCCAAATCGGTCCTTCTCTATAGAGAAAAATGGGAAAATTTGCTGTATTATAACCATCATGGAGGTAGGATGTATGGGACGAAGCAAAGTAATTGCCATGAATAACATTACTTACACATAAATCCTGGACAAAGACCTGCAACTGGCATTTTCCTTCATCTTCAGTATAATATTTCCAAGATGGGAAGATACGCACATACGATTTAACAACATCAAATGCGATAGATGCTAAACTACGACTAGCTGGTTGTGCTTCCTCCACAGGAATAGGCATACTAACTGGTGGAGTTGGGGTTCGCCGTGATAGTACTGGCCCTATGGGCACTGGAGCTGCCTTACTAACTGCTCTTGTTTGGGAGCTTTGTGGTGGATATGGTGCTGTGTCAACAGGAACTGGGTTACTATCGGCTAGGGTTGGGGTTAGATTGGGTGAAGCTGGTTCTCTGTCCATCGTAGTAGGGGTACAATCTGCGAGAGTTTGGGTTATGTGTGGTAGGGCTGGTTCTTGTGCATGTACAACTGGGGTGATATCTCCACCAAGAGGTAGCACTGTTTTATTTGAGGACCGTGTTTTTAGTCTGCTAGATACTGGCATCACCCGCTCCAATTCAAATGGCAGATAAACAGGATAGCAATAGATAGTGTGGAAAAAAGAGGGCATGAAATAGATAGTGTACAGACATTGTATGAGGGACAAATGCAATAGATAGTGTGGAAAAAAGAGGGCATGAAATAGTTGACATGTATATTGTTTAACTAAAACGGATAGCATGACATAATTTCACATATATGATGTCTATCTAAACTGGATAGCATAGCATAACATAATTCAAAGATATGATGAATAACTAAACAGGATCGCATGACATAATTCACCTACATGTTATCTAAGTAATCAGGATCACATCATTTAATTCACATATGTGATTTATATGCTAAATAGAGGGCATTCGATATGATGTCTGAACTAAGAACATGATGTTGAATATTGTGTATATGATGTCTAAACTATGCAATGCAAGACATCGTATGCATGATATGAGCAGTATAACCGTGCCAAGTTAGAGCATACACCTCAGTGGGGGAATAGGACTGGTCATCTTTCTCTGAATCCATCTTTGAGGAGCTATCGGGACCCAACAAGAGATCTGCTTCGACAGGTAGCACTGTTTGCTCTGAAGGCCTTGTTTTCACTCTAGATTTTTCCATCTCCCACCCAAATGGCTGATTCACAGGAAGAGTAGTTTAATGTACAAACATTGTCGACAAATGGAAATGTAATGAAGAAAAGGATGGGCAAGATATCATTCAAATATATGATGCCTGGTTAAACAGGATGGCATTGCACATTTCACATATATTATGGCTGGCTAAAAGACATGAGACTGCATAATTCCCATATATGATATAGAAACTAAACTGGTGGCATTACAGAACATGTCTAAACTAAGCAGATGACATATATGATGTCAAAAGTAGGGATTGCAAGGCAACATATGCATGATATGACTAACATCATCATGCCAAGGTAGAGCAAACACCTTGGGGGTAAATAGGAGTGGTCAGCGTCATCCGAATCCGCCTCAGAACAGATATCTTCCTCTGGATTACAATCTGGAGAGGGGTGGGGGGGTTTGCCATTGAACCCACCATGGAGCGATGTCTGCATGACATTGTATTGCCGTGCAAAACTCTTCTCTTTTTCTCTACATGTTCAGCATGACAGTGTACAATATCTGACATGCATACGAAAAAATATGTTGAGATTATGTAAGGAGAGCATGCAGAAATTTAGAGTGATGGTAACAACCAGTGGATCGATGTTTTTACGTTAAACCAAAATAGCCCTAATGGATCGATGTGAATGTATAGTAATAAGTGATGCAACAAGTGTACAACCTCTTTGCCGTAGCCGTGTCGACCTCAGCATCATCGGGTTGGTCGCTGAAGCAGTTGAGGCAGAGGTGGTTGTCGGAGGTGTGGAGGAAGATCTAAGGAATCTGTAGATGGCGTCCAGGGCACTGCTCTGTTGTGACGGATCGTTCTATCGTTGGAGCAGCTCCGGTGAGCCGTAAGACGTCAAGGCTGAAGCAGCACAAGACAAGCATCGTCAATCTCAAGTGGGATTCTAATAGCATCTCCAATAGATGATGTACAATAGGTGTAAAATTAACATCACCAAAAACCACCCGACTACAACAGATGAGGTAAAAACTGTTGACTCTGAACTTAATTGTCGAAACTGAAATTTACTATGGAATCTGAATGCTACTATCGAAACTGAACGCAATGGTAGTAGAGAGGCACTTGACATGTAGTTTAGGGAGGGCCTGCAGTTCATCTTCAACCTGCACCCCCCCCCCC
>NC_057812.1:63816320-63819310 GCF_018294505.1 Triticum aestivum
CCTGAACCCTTAGATAGATAGTGGGGTACCTCTCCGGCGAGCACCCGTCCCCGCTGCGGGTGGTTCTTCCATAACTCCGGCAAGCCCCCAACCCCTGAAAATTGACTGGCCCAAAAGTTGATTCAGTCGACTGAAGTGTGGCTTAATCGGAGCAGAGCAGCAGCATGAGTGAGGGGGAGAGCAGCTGGGCGAGCGAGCGATCGAGCGAGAGCCGGAGCAGACCCGGCTGGTATGGACGCCGCCGCCGAAGGGGCCTCGCACTAGGGGAGAGCCGCCATGGAGATGTCACCCGCGGTGCCGGCTTCAAGGTAGCCGCTCCATGGGGGTGCGGGATGGAGCACCCTCGGCGCCGGGAGGTCGAGTTAAGGAGAAGGTGCGATGCAATGAGTGTACAACCTCTTTGGTGGCGCCGAGTAGGCCTCGCCTTCGTCCGAGGAGTCGGTGAGGATGCTACAGTTCCGGTGGAGCAGGTTATGGCGGCGCTGCGGGGATGGAGCAGCCGCGATAGACGAGGTGATCATCGGAGCAGCTCCTTGGAGGTGGAGGACGGGGCGGCAGAACTGGCGGGACGGCGAGATGGACGACGGATCCTCATCCGGGGAGGTGGATGAGGGACGTCGAGCTGTTGCGCTGCACGACGTCGTCGGGGAAGAGGCTCCGGCGGGGCAGCGGTGACGTGGCGGACGGAGGAGGGTGGGGTTTCGCGGCTGGAGCAGAGAGGTTATGGCGGCCTGGGATTTCGAATGGCGAAAAGGGGGCGATGGGAGGGGGCGAAGCTTGACTTAGGAACGCGCTTGTCCATAATGTAGGGTGTGTTACAAAAGTACCCCCCACCGATTTGAACTAGCGTCCGTTTCAGCTCAGGGTTAGAAGGGGGATTTCATGTGTCGGGATTTGGCAGCTGGAGGGAGTTTCGCGCGCGTTGTAATTTCGGGATAGCAAGGCGGGGGTTGTGAAGGCACCAGTTTTGGGAGCACGATATCTGTATTTTCGGGATATAACAAGACGCGGGTTGAATTTTAGGGACAAGCCTAACGTGTAGTAATATTGTACTTGTACATACCAAATCAATTCGCACTTCCTTCAACCAAAAAGAAAACGAAAAAAATAAAACTATTCACACCACACAAAGAGAGAGTCTTGCCCCGTTTTACTATAGAAATGCTATTCAAAGCTACTCCCTCCTTCCATCTATATAGGGCCTAATGCGTTTTTCGATGCTAACTTTGACCAAATATTAGAGCAATGATATATGACATGCAACTTACACAAAGCACACCGTTAAATTCGTCTGTGAAAGGTTCTTTCAATGATATAATTTTCACATTGTGCATGTCATGTACTATTAATCTTGTCAATAGTCAAAGGCAGTCTTAAAAATCTCATTACGCCCTATATAGATGGAAGGAGGGAGTATGAATCCATGTTATGTCCGATTAAATTTGTTCGCTTGCTGTATAATGCATGTAACCTACTCATACCAACATTTTAGTGCATTCCAAATGTCTATACTACCGCTGCAATTCGAACTAAATTTGAATTCGTTTCTCTATTTCAATATGAATCTACAATCATGATTGTTGCCAACTTCAACCATCATAGTTTCCTTGCTATCCGCCAGATATAAATCAGACGGCCTATAATGCAGGATGGCAGGCACACCATCATCAACAACTCCATTTTTTATAAGAGTAGATATAAAACATATTAAATGTAGTATACCATGTTCATAACCACACCATGTGTATCACCGTTATATATATTCACACATCCGTCGGTTTGAAACACTATGATAAATTCTTCAAATATCTGAATTCGCTTTTTATAATGAAGTATATACGATCTCTATTCGTCTTTTACACCCACACAACCCTCTTATCTTTGTAGCTAGCGCTAACTTTCTCTTGTGCATGCACACGCCCGCATCCCTCTCACCCTCCCACAGCATTCTCTAGCTCCATCGCGCAAATTCATCTTTTCACTTTAGGTCGTTCACCCACGATGTGTATAGGCCCCCATCTCCTTCTTTATGGCACACATCGATCGATATGCCTCTCTAGCCAGGTGTGCCTAGCACAAACACAAGCTTCCCCTCTTCTCTTGTCACCGTCCATGCCTCACTCCCACCACTCTTTTCATCGTTCTCATACTCGCACACTCCTCCCCCTTGATATAGTATGCCTCTTGTACCACCTCCTACATGCATCCCTCTCTCTCTATCCTTCTCCTCGTGCCTCATTTGCTTCTAACACTCACATGCATGTATACCGATCGATCTCCCAACCTATACCTAGATCGACTTTAACTACCCCCCCCCATCGATCGACGTACCTCACAAGTTATGTCTCTCCTTTCTCTTACAAAGGGCGATTGATCTTCCTATGTAGTTACTTTTGCTTACCACAACCACATCGTCCCCCCTCATCATTCGTGCATGCCTCCTAACCCGTCTCTCACACGCACGTGCACAGACAACAAGCAGCCATCTCCTCTCTTATTGGTATTGTGGGCGTGCCCTCCATTTGTCTAGCAAGCCTATCCCACCATTTGTTAGAAGCAACTCCACTACCACCCCTCCAACACTCTAGCTCTGTCTCTCTCCCAACCTTATTCATCTCCTGCACATATGCATGGATGTCGATCGATCTCCCTTAATACATGAGGCAGATCGATCTCCTTAATACATGAGGTAGCACTAGTAGAAAAGGGGGCTTTGGTCCAGGCCGGGTAAGCCCATTAGTCCCGGTTCAGTCCAGAACCGGGACCAATGGGTGCATTTATCCCGGTTCGTGCGGCTAAGGCATTAGTCCCGGTTCACCTGGGCCCTTTAGTCCCGGTTCGTGCCACGAACCGGGACTAAAGGGTGCGATGCCCATTGGTCCCGTTTGGTGGCACCAACCGGTACTAAAGGTTAGACCTTTAGTCCCGGTTGGTGCCACCAACCGGGACTAATGGGCTTTGAGGCATTAGTACCGGTTCATGGCACGAAC
>NC_057812.1:63819548-63838059 GCF_018294505.1 Triticum aestivum
CCCCCCCCCCTGTGGACCGCCTTTTCAGTTTTAGAAAAAACAAAAGAAAATGATGGAAATGTCAATAAAAATAAAATAAAATAAGTTTCACATGTGATATGTGGTCTAGTTGTTGGGAAAATTTACAAATATGAATTTCGACTTTATTTACAAAATCTCTCTGGAATTTGTAAAATGGGCATAACTTTTGCATACGAACTCGGATTAAAAAGTTTTTTATATGAAAAATCATCTACTCGAAAAGTTACATCCGATGGAGACCGCCTACGGCCTATTTACAAATTTCTAGAATCCTCAAATTCCCAAAGGAAAAAAAGTTATGCTCAAATTTCAGTTTTTTTAAATTTTCAGGAAGTAACTTTGGTCAAACTACTTATTCAAGAAGTATTAGTGTTACTAAATAATTATTCAAGAATATTAGTGTTATTAAATAATTATTTCACCTTTTTTGAATTTTGGTCAAATCTGGTCAAACTATGGTCAAACTGTGGTCAAACAATGGTCAAACTACTTACTCAAGAAATATTAGTGTTACTAAAAAATTATTGTTTTTTAGAACAATAGTTTTAAACTCAAACAGTGAAATATGTGACTTCATGCTCAAGCTAAATTCCTGAGGGTTAATAGGATTGACATCTTACTATTGTCAGGAAAACAACAAGTGCAGACTTGGAAACGAGGGAGAATACAACCCGGAAGTTAAGCATGCTCAGGCTGGAGTAGTGAGAGGATGCGTGACCGTTCGGGAAGTGAGATGATTTGGAATGATGAGGGGTGATTAGAGATTAAATTGAGCTGTGATGAGGGGTGATTAGAGATTAGAGGTTAAAATAATTCAGAAATTTGAAAATAAAAAAATTTCAAAAAAAAATTCAAAAAAAATTTCAAAAAAAAATCAGAAAATTTCCTTTAGTACCGGTTGGTGTTACCAACCGGGACTAAAGGTGGACCGGCCACGTGGAGGGCCTTTAGTCCCGGTTCTGGATTGAACCGGGACTAAAGGGTCAGGGCATTAGTACCGACGCTTTAGTCCCGGTTCCAGAACCGGGACTAAAGGCCCTTACGAACCGGGAGTAAAGGCCCTTTTTCTACCAGTGTAGGCCTCTCTCCTCCTCCACACGTATACCAGCCATTGTACCTCTATAGTTAATTGGGCCTCCCTCTTCCCCCACCACACACCGATAGTCGAGCGCTGCAGGTAGGTATCCATGCCACAGAGACAAACTGCACATGTCCCATCTCACGTTCCAGTAGGCCAACCACTCTATATCTTTGATGTGGGCACACACAAATTAGATGGCACTCTTTATCGATCGCACGCGCGCGCACACACACACATCATCCCTCTCTTCGATTCTGTGGACACCTCAAGCTGATGATACCTCTACTCTCTTCTCGTGGATAGAGCAATATGAGGACGTGAGAAATGAAAGTTCATTTCTTCATGATTAGCCTGCGTCCTATCAGGCATGCTCAGGTGTCCAGCAAATTCTTTAGATGATTACGTGCGTCTAGAGACCTGGCCCTGCAGAAGAGATTAGTTCTTTTTCTTCACCACCCACATCTGAAGGGGTGGCAAAGAGTTCATCATTCTGCGAGCTCCATACGAGAAGGATGGCATAGAAGCCAGTCCATTTTGTTTCACATAAGAGGGGTTAGAGTAAGCATAAGAGTAAGCAGAGAAATTCTTCATGGACTTATGGACATAATGATTTGAATAATAATGCACATATCCATAATCCTTAGATCTTCCCTGCGAAACAGACGGGTTAGCACGATGATGTTCATATGAGGACTTTGATCCATATGAAGAATTTGATCTGGGGTTCCTATTCTTCACAGGTGGCGTCATGATGACATTCACCTGAAGATTTTCAAGGCATCTTTTGGGAACCCAGATTTTCTTCACAGGGGAGCCGCTCCTGTAGTTAGTGCCAACATATCTAGCAAATACTTCACCATTCTGATTTTTGAATAGCTTATAGTTGGAGTCAATTGACTCATCATCAGAATGAGGAGATTCACATGCAAATCCAGATAAGTTAGATGGATCAACTGGAGGTCCCTTTGCAGCAACCCATGTAGTTTTGGGGTACTACTCAAGCTTCCAATATGTACCATCAGCATTGAGTTTCCTCTCAAAGGCGATACCCTCTTTCCTAGGGTTCCTGTTGAGGATTTGCTTTTTAAGCCCATCACAAAGAGCCTGATGCCCTTTGAGGCTTTTGTACATGCCTGTCGTGTACAATTCCTTCAGCCCTGCATCGTCAGTGATACTAGCAATGTCCTCAGATGAGGAATTAGTGATAGCAGAGGCATGTGAAGAATTTGAAACATTAGTAGCATTTGAACATTCAGGTGAAGAATTAGCAGATTCACGTTCAATGCACTTTAAGCATGGAGGAACAAATTCTTCCTGAGATGCGCTGATTTGTTGAGCAAGTAATGAATCGCGCTCCTTCTGAAGATCTTCATAACTCACTCTTAGCTTCTCAAGGTCTTGCTTTCTTTGAAGAAATTCATAAGCAAGCTTCTCATGATCCGATAAGAGAGTGTTATGATGACTTTGAAGTTTGTCAAGCTTGGACTGAAGTCTCTGAAGATTTTCAGTCAAAGTTTCAGTGCGATCCATTTCTTCACCCAATATATCATCACTTTTATTTAGCATGTTTTGAACCTTTTATAAAGCCCTTTGTTGTTTTATAGCAATCTTAGCAAGTTTAGAATAGCTGGGCTTAAGGTTTTCATCAGATTCATTCTCACTTCATTTAGAGGAGGTATATTTGAGTACCTTGGCACCCTTTGCCATGAAGCAATAGGTGGGAGCATAGTCATCATCCCCTTCATTAGCCTTGTTGGTGAGGTCATTTTCCTCAATGTTGAAGATAGACTTGCTGACGAATGCAGTAGCAAGAGCAAGGCTTGCCACTCCGAATTCGGACTCCTCAGATGACTCCTCTTCCTCACTTTCTTCAGATTCAGCCTCAGAGTCCGTTTCCTTGCTAATGAATGCCCTGGCCTTCTTGGAGCTGCTCTTCTTGTGATATGAAGGCTTTGAGGATTTTGATGATGAGGATTTTGTGGATTTCTTCTTTTTCTTTGCATCATCAGAACTATAATCCTTGTATTTCTTCTTCTTTGATTCTTTTTCCCACTTAGGACAATCTTGAATGAAATGTCCAGGTTTCTTGCACTTGTGACAGAGCCTCTTCTTGTAGTCACTGGATGAGGAATCATTGCTCCTTGAGGATCTTCCAAGGCGACCACGTCTTGAGAACTTTTGGAACTTCTTCACGAGCAGAGCCAGATCATGGCTCAGTTCTTCAGGATCACCAAGGCTGCTACCAGAGTCTTCATCTTCGGATTCAGATATTTCCTTGGCCTTCAGTGCACGTGTTCTGCCATAGCTTGAACCACAGAGATCTCTCTTTTCAGCAAGTTGTAACTCATGAGTATTTAGCCTCTCGAGAATATCAGCGGGATCAAGTGACTTGTAATCAGCACGTTCTTGTATCATCAATGCCAGAGTGTCAAATGAAGAATCAAGCGATCTCAACAATTTTTTAACCACCTCGTGGTCGGTGATGTCAGTGGCACCAAGTGCTTGAAGCTCATTTGAGATGTCAGTGAGGCGATCGAAGGTTTGTTGAACATTTTCATTGTCGAGTCTTTTGAAGCAGTTGAAGAGATTGCGAAGAACATCAACTCGAGAGTCACGCTGAGTTGAGACTCCTTCATTCACTTTGGACAACCTATCCCAGATAAGCTTCGATGTTTCCAAAGCACTCACTCTGCCATACTGTCCTTTGCTCAGATGGCCACATATGATATTCTTCGCTTGAGAGTCGAGTTGCTTGAATCTCTTCACATCGGCAGCATTCAGAGAAGGTGTGACTGAGGGAACACCATTTTCCACAACATACCAGCGATTGTTATCAATTGCTTCAAGATGCATTCGCATCTTATTCTTCCAGTAGGGATAGTCCGTCCCATCGACGGTAGGACACCCAGCAGAGACCTTGATCATACCTGCGGTCGACATAACTAAAACTCCAGGCGGTTAAATCAAAATCACACAGAACAAGGGAGTACCTTGCTCTGATACCAATTGAAAGTGCGTTATATCGACTAGAGGGGGGGTGAATAGGCGATTTTTGTGAAATTCTTCACTGAGGAATTTGCCGGTGAGGAAATTCCTTAGCGAAGAACTACTAGCAGTGGAATAAGTACTCAAAGGTAAACATAACAGAATACAAGCATAGTCATCATGATGAAATGAAGACAGGCACAGAGTACAGGAAGCGTAATCACAGGATAAATCAGGATGAAGACAAACAGACTGAAGAAATTGAACTAAGGAAATTGAGAAAGTCTTCAGTCAAAGTCTTCAAACACAGATATGAACAAACATACAACATAGTTATGAGGAAATGAAAGAGTTGAGGAAATAGAACCAGTAAGCTCGGTGAAGACAGTGATTTGGTAGACCAGTTCCAACTACTGTCTCAGTTGTACGTCTGGTTGGAGCGGCTGAGTATTTAAACTCGAGGACACACAGTCCCGGACACCCAGTCAAGGACACTTAGTCCAAGACACCCAGTCCTCACCGTATTCTCCTTGAACTAAGGTCACACTAACGTCGTCCAATCACTTGTGGTAAGTCTTCAGGCGACTTCCAAACCTTCACAAACTTGGTCACCCGGCGATCCACAATTCCTCTTGGATGCTCTAGACCATGACGCCTAACAGTCTGGAAGAAGCACAATCTTCAAAGGTAACAAGCGTCAGATCCACTCAGGATCAATCTCTTCAGTGATGCTCAATCACTTGGGGTTTGTAGGTGTTTGGGTTTTGGATTTTTGGTTTTTCCTCACTTGATGATTTTAGCTCAAAGTTCTCAGAGGATGGGTTGCTCTCAAATGACAAGTGTCAGTTTCTCTCGAAGCAGCCAACCAGCTAGTGGTTGTAGGGGGCGGCTATTTATAGCCTAGGGAGCAGCCTGACATGATAAGACAAAAATGCCCTTCAATGATATGACCGTTAGGTGGATAGATATTTTGGGACAGCTGGCGCATAGCACAGCAACGGTCGGAATTTTGAGTAGCAAAATCCTCAAGGCTATCATGTTCCTCACTGTGTAGGCAATCCGCACTGGCGAATTCCTAACTCCTTAGTCAGGACAAATTCCTCAGAGACCAGAAGAACTTCGTCTCTATCACTGAAGAAATTGACTGAACTATATGAGATTTCCAATGGCTTCACTCAAAGGGATTGGTAGGTGTAGGATTTTGAGTTGAGCATCACATGGAAAATTTCCTTAGTATTTTCTCGACCCCCTTTAACAGTACAGTGTTTCCTATGACTCAAGAAAGAGAAAAACAAAACTATGAAAACGAAAGTCTTCAAGCTTCATATTCCTCGCATGAATATCAAGTGTTCATGGACACACCAATTTCTTCACTTTCAAAGTCTTCAGAAATACCAAAATCTTCAGTCGAAGATATTCATTTTTAGGGGTCGACTTTTCCGGTAAATATCAAACTCCTCATAGACTTATAGACCTGTGTACACTCACACACGCATTAGTCCCTTTACCTATAAGTCTTCAATACACCAAAATCACTAAGGGGCACTAGATGCACTTACACTAGAGCACCACCAAGCCCTCTCCCCCTTGGCCAGAAAAAAACATAGCAGTGTGCTCTGCTCTTACACGAGGGGGTATATATAGGCACCTTATTGGTCCCGGTTGGTGGCATGAACCGGGACTAAAGGGGAGCCTTTGGTCCCGGTTCAAGCCACCAACCGGGACCAATGGTGGTGGGCCAGGAGCGAGGCCCATTGGTCCCGGTTCGTCCCACCAACCAGGACCAAAAGGTCCAGACGAACCGGGACCAATGGCCCACGTGGCTCGGCCGGCCCCATGGGCTCACGAACCGGGTCCAATGCCCCCATTGGTCCCGGTTCTGGACTGATCCGGGACTAATGGGCGGACCCGGCCTGGACCTTTGCCCCCTTTTCTACTAGTGTATGTGTACTCCCTCCGTTCCTAAATATTCTATTCGTCTTAACAGATATTTCAACAAGTGACTACATACGGAGCAAAATGAGTGAATCTACACTCTAAAATATGTCTATATACATCTGTATGTGCCAGTCCATTTGAAATCTCTAAAAAGATAAATATTTGAGAGAGAGAGAGTAGTCACTCATTGAAATCTCTAGAAAGAACCCAGGGGGTAGTGCACAACCGCATGGGAGACTCAGCCCGGTCATTGCGCCGCATTAATAGTGAGTAATGAGCAGTCAAATCATAAGCCCCACCTTTCCCACTGTAAGTTGCTCTGAGGAAGCAACCATCAATACGCCCTTCTTTGAATCCGCTCATACTACTCCATCCGTCACTGTTTATACAGCACACTTCAGAAAAAAGAAAAAAAAAATCTGTGGGACCAAGGCGACTAGCGATCAGCCTGAAAAATAGCATTGGTAGTTATAGCATGACATCTATTACTAGAGGGAATAATGCGTACACACATTCATGCACTCCGTAGTAGTACAGTACATGGAGAGAAAATTGTGGACTTGATTGCGGTTACCACGCCCTAATTAATTGAGTATTATACCAAAACGCGTCTAAAGTCTCTCTGGTGGTGGAAATGCATTGAGAGAAATGCATCATAATGAAGCGTGCCCTATAAACTGTGACGGAGGGTGGAGTAGTATGAAGGTGCAAAACCAAGTACGCGTACTACTGCGCTTGGCTCTTCGCCACTTCGTGGAGTCGAACAATGATGGTACTCTGCATGTTGGGTACTACAGTGTATGCCTCTGACAATCTGACACTGAATGGCCTGATGCATGTCCACCGAGGGTAGTTTGCATTAGACAAAAGGCGTAAGCGAGCTTCACCTTGTCCTGCAAGCTTCTCCTCGTTCTGTGAGTTGACGGGACGCACCAGAAAGTAGTGCTAGTCCATGCTCCCTCCTTTCCGGTTAATATGGCTTAATCTTTTTTGTGGGTAAATGAGAGAGCTTTATTCATATATAAGCATTCTTAGGACGATCAGCCAAGACACTGGTCACTAGGAAGCGAGGTACCCCGCAAAAAAGGAAGTAGGAAGCGAGGTGTTTCATTAAGCCAGCTCTCGGCCACATTCAAAGTGCAGCAAGCATGGTTCGCACGAAGATGCGCCGCAAGGTTTGCTGACCTGTTTGCATGCTGAATAACAAAAAAAAGAGGAAATATTACTGGGCGCTACTATTTGTAATAGGATATGAGCCAGAATTAAGCAAGAATTGTGGCGAGTGTTCCATGCAATCAACTTCCATTATCACATGCGAGAACCCTCGAAAAGAACCAAATGTGTTGAAGATTGCTTTATCACATTTTAAAATTATAATAAGAGTGTAGACGCTCGTCCATCCGGTTCCTACTAGTAGTATAGTATGTACATTTATGGACTATAGTAGTAGTACTAGTAAACTTTGCGCTTGGCTGTTCGGGAAGTCAAACAAAAATAGCACTAGTAGTATATTGTATGCTTCTGGCAATCTGACACCGAATTAACTGTTGCACATCCAGCGCCCGAGCGAGGGAGAGCTTGCATTAGTCAAAAGTTTCTCCTTGTCCTGCGAGCCACCGCGCGCAAGCTTCTCCCGCCCTGCAACCTTCTCCTCGTTCGGCAAGTTGATGGGACACAGCAAAGTAATGCTAGTCCATGCTGCCTCCTCCCCGGTTAATATGGCTTAATTTCAAACGAGATAAATACACTCTATGTCACTGTATATTTGTAAAAATACGGTTAGTGGACTTCATAATACGCTCATTGCGCTCAATATATATATTTTCCGGTGTTCATATGGTCACAAGCTCACCCTGACTGAGTATTTGTGTGCATGCACATGTAGGTTGAGCACTTGAGCGTGACCGTGTGTGTTCCGCCGTGTGCTCGGACATGCATGCATTAGGGCGCCGCGCGCATTTTTGCGTCCATGTGTACATGTGACTGTTGCATACACGTAGGGGGAGTACGTGTAGGGGCCACTAAGGAGCAGTCAACTCACATAGTAAGTTAGTCGGAAGAAGCAACCATCATTTCACTCTTGAATGACACGTACGGAATATAAAATGGTTGATATGGAGAGAAAAAGAAAACCACTATATATAGACTAGCAGGAGCCTAAGCTACAAGCCTGCTAGCTTAGGTTGCTCTCTTCACAAGCATAGAACGACGGGCCTGATCCCGCAGCTGGGGGAAGGGAACAATGTTCTGCGTAGACGCGGTCGACATCGGCGAGGGAGAAAACCCACAGTCGGTGCGTCCCAATCGGGGGTCACCGCGGTATGGGCTGATGCCGCATCCCAACCGCCCTTCTAGCTACAGCCCGACGTCCCAGGTAGTCCATCTTCCTTTTGGAGCCGGCTTGCTCCACTGCCGTAGCTCCATCTCCATGTCGATTTTGTCTACTTCTACAGGCTTCTATTTGTGATGAGTTTATGTCTCATGAACTAGTGCCAGTACTATTATTCTAATCACACTTCTTCAATATCTTTGCCATCAGGGATGCTTAGGCGATTTTAGTGGAACTGCACAAAAGCATCGTATGATCCAAGGGTGCCAGCCGTCTTTCCTTCCCGACATGGAAAGTGCTATGGAACAAGAGGTACCAGAAGGTGGAGAACCAAAGTGTGATGCTTCTATTGTTGCTAACATTCTCACTAAAGAATCTCCCTCTAGCACATTCCTTCGACAGGTTCTACCTGGCCAGGAAATTAAATCATGTTTAGGGTTTAGGGTTTAAGTCGTAGTGCCCCATCAGTAGTTTTTCTATCGTACACACTCTCACAACTTTTTTCTTTAGTTGTGAAGTAAATATTGGCTATGATCTGTGAATCATTGAGATGTATCAGCATGCATGTTAGTTTTCCTTTGTATTTGATGGAATGTTGTAACGGGGCAACCTTGGAATAGGAATGAAAATGGAGTTGAAAAGTTTCCGTTTTTCCGGAGAAAAAATGGAAACGGAGAGAAACCAATGTTTCGTTTTGTTGGATCGCGCCATCAAGCAAAACCAACGTTTAAATCACGTCTGTCTTGTTCGTGTCTCACCCTCCTCCACGGCTCGACCCCACACGGTCGCTCGGCATGCCACTCACTGCAAACCAAGTAGTATACCATAACTTTTCCGCCTGCTTGTCGATGGATTGCGCCATGGAGTACTAGCACTACTGGAAGAGATTGACGAGTTGGGGGAGGATAGCTAGCTGTAGCACGGACTCCCAAGAACTTACTACTGGATGAGATCGCGCATGTTGTAGCCGGCTATTGCGTCCTTTGAACGCGGAGCAGCCATGTGCAACCGGAAGTGGCGCGGGCGACGCTCTCTCGGCCGGCGCATCACAATTAATGCCGGCGCCAATGAGAGGTCGCGTCCGCTCTGGCCGGGCATGAATGCGGCACTGACCGTTTCGGCCGGGAAGCACGCGCAGGTGATGAAGAGGGTTCGGGTTGGTCAGGACCGGCCGTGGCAGCGGTCCGGATGTGTGCAAACAAGAGATGTTGTACGTTAATATTGCTGCGTATATAATTAACAACGTAAATAATGTGCTAGTTGGACAAATATGATTGGAGATGGAGATGGAAATGGAATTTTACGTAAACGCGTATATGCATGTCTATGTCTATGTGTGTGTGCGCGACGACTCTCGCGACCTGGAAGCGGGGGCGTGTTTTTTATCGAGTTTTCTTTCTTGGTACGTTAGAAAATCAGTTTGTCTAATTCACATCTAGATGTTATTTAAGGATATCACATCTAAGCTCCCACAAGTATATAATGTAGCAACAAGAAACAAAAAAAACTAGGAAAAGACCACAAACAGAGTGGACATCAACTTATATGTGACATAACTATGTCACATCTAGATGTGTCCTAGACAGACCCTTAAAAAATTGTCCGCCAGTTTTCGTTTCTTTTTTCCGGGAACGCGCGTATTCTATTTAAAACCACTGCTATGGAGAGATTTTTTTTACTCCATTATAGCCTCTTGTTTGATAGAGTTTCTTGCGTCTCGCTCTCTCACCCTCTCCATATCAAAACAAGATGACAGTGTCCACTCTATCTCTCTCCTCACCGGTGATCACAGATCCGGCCGAATCCCGTCCGCTGCGGGAGGTGAGGAGGTGCAGCGTTGACGTTGTCGCCATCGGCGACGGAGCAAGCCGATGCGCACCGTCCTCTCGGAGCCAGCGCTGGCGCGGACGAAGATCCTCCGTGCCCTTGTTCGCTGCTGTCGTGTGGGCAGATCCCGCCCGCCCGCCTAAACGACATCTCTCCCATATGAGGTATAACTTTCTGTACTGGTCTAGCTCCCCAGGTCGCTGCGTGCGGGTTTTATTCTATGTGACTACTCCCCAGCTCCCCATGCATAGTAGCTAGGGTTCATCGACTGGTCCAACAACACCTACTAGGACTATTATAGAGGAAATGCCACTCAAAAAGTTGTCCTGATTTATGCCTCAGTGGAGGTATACATGTTGTTTCGACAAAAAGTACATGGTGGTTGTGCGGTGATTGTCCATATGGTGGTACTACTATCACTGGTTAAATGAATAAATGCTTTTTTTCTCGGGTGTTCTAGTTTAGTTCCCATCAAGATAATTATGATGCTTCTGTTTGTTGGTGTACTTTTCATTCATTCTTATTGACAATTGAGATGTCGTTGCTAACCCTTTTTTATATTTTTGGAAACAGTGATGCATGTCTCCATACTCGGGCATGTCTTCCTCGGTTTTAGTGGAACTGCACAAAATTGGATGGCCATTGTTGTTCCGCCTCACTGTCCTCTGCCACGTGGTTCGTCCTTCCTCGAGCTTGATTACGGAGAATAAACAGACCACAGTGAGGATTTGTCGAACTTCTTAGGTGCCTCACCCAAACTTGATGCCAAATGGATGATGCGTCACCACGATGACCTATCGATGCTCATGGTTGCGCCTCATGGTTGCGTCGGCTGGTGAAGCTGATCGATTTTCGACGAAAAACAAGTTGTCTTCCATCAGTGCTCTTTGCTTGTTACACACAAAGATGATATCCTTAGTCAGTTCACCTTGGTTGCGTTGGAGATGCAGTCGTCTTTCATGTTGGTGCAATTTTTGCTAGGGTTTTACGACAGGTGGGCCCAAAATGTGGCTGGCTCACCTGGCATACAGCCAAAAGCAGGTGAAGTGAAGGCACCGGAGCTCAGTCCGTAGTAGAGTAGTATATATATAAGCGGGAGCCTCAGCGCTTGTTCACTAGGGTTTGCACTCTCCACACGCTCGCCGCACTACATATATGTTACTCCCTCCGTTCAGAATTACTTGTCTTAGATTTGTCTAGATACAGAGGTTTCTAGCACTAAAATGAGTCTAGATACATTTGCTAGGGTTTGCTATATTCACAGTCTCTCACTCTCTCTTCACCAGATCTAAACAAGACTGCATTGGCCTCTTGTCTCTCTCTCCCTCCCTCACAGCTGGTGAAGGAGGCGTCCGTATCCCGTCGCACCGGGAAGGGGAGGAGCTCCAGCGTTCCACTCTATCGCCTTCGGCGAGGGAGGCAATCCACTATCGGCTGCGCTGTTCTCTTTCACCCAGCGCCTGTGCGGGGGGGCCACCGACCCCTTCTTCCTCGCTGCCGTACTTAGTGTGGGCAGATCCGGCCTCCCGCCGCACACCTTGCCACATCACGACGACCCTAAGGTATAAGTTTCTTTGAAACCGTCATTGCTCTAGCTGCATGTGGATCTTTTTCGATCTGTAGTCGAATCTAGGTCTTGGTTCAAAGAGGAATGAAGGGTGCGGTGGGCTGGAGCAAGAATCTAGGACGTGGTTCAATGAGGAAAGGAGGGGCGGAAAGTAGTATAGACTAGCTATCCAGCAGCTTTGTAGGTCGAAAACGGAAAAATGGGGTAACCCAATACACACATCTGTAAGGAACCGGTCTCTTTGTTGAAAAGGGAAAGAAACTGGGGGGTCGGGTAGTTTGTGCACGACTAGATTTGCTGCCCTCACATAGGAAGAAGGTTCAAAGAGAACAAATATGGAACCAGCGTATATATGTTGTTTGGCTACATACTCTGCATCACCAATTTATACGTGTGGATGCACATGGTGCTGGCATGTCCCATGCAGCTATTTTGCTGTTGTTAATCTCAGAATTAACTACTGATTTGTTTCAAAAGAATTTCTCTATTAATATGAATCAATGCAACCGTTTTAGAAATGCTACTGTCCTATACTTTGTTTTCCATCAAGATAAGGTAGATGCTTCTTTTTGTGGCTGCATGTTTCATCCTCCTTTATTGGCCAGTAATTGTTTTCCTTTTTGCCTCTTAAAACAGGGATATCTATTCAACTTGTTGCTAAAGAAAACTTAAATGTCACACCGGCAACTTTGCTTGATTTCAGTGCAACTGCACAAAACTTGATTGGATTTCCTATTCGTGTTGGTAGATTCGTATTTTATGTTGGTCGTCTCATGAAAGGTCAGTACAGGCCTTCATCCACATGATTGTGTAGTGTGCTTTGAGATGATGTGCTACTTGTATTGGTACTATTTTAAATAAATGATGAATTGAAGTTGTTGTATTGCTGTCTTTTCCCATTAAGTAGTGAACAAAAATGGGACCAACCCAGACATGATGCTTGTTGCTTTGTTACAACAAATTCAGCATCACCCCCTTTATAAGCCAGTAATTGATGCCACTCTCAGAATTAACTACTGAATCTTATTTCAAAACTTCAACACTTGTTAGGGATTGGCGGGATTATGATTTTTATGGCCGCATGTTTCATCCTCCTTTATTAGCCAGTAATTGATTCCTTTTTTGCCTTTGTTTATACAGGGATATCTATTCAACTTGTTGCTATTGTGATATTTTGCTTCGCTACACGAAACACTTTGCTTGATTTCAGTGCAACTGCACAAAACGAGATTGGATTTCCTATTCGTGTTGGTAGATTCGTACGTGGTCTTGTGTGCGTCACGACGGGTTGGTACTTGCCTTCATCCACATGATCATGTAGTGTGTTTTGAGATGTTGTGCTACTTGTATTGGTACTGTTTTAAATAAATGATGAATTGAAGCTATTGTATTGTTGTCTTTTCCCATTAAGTAGTGAACAAAAATGGGACCAACCCAGACATGATGCTTGTTTCTTTGTTACAACAAATTCAGCATCACCCCCTTTATAAGCTTTGTCGTTCTTTATACATGTTGAAACAAGGCATTGTTGATAATGTCTCAGTCAATATGAATGAATCACACTGATGGAGAATTGCTATTCTCCTACTTTGTTGCCCATTAAGATAAAGTAGATCAGTAGATGCTTTTCTTCTGGGAGTACAAGTCATCAACCGTTATTTCTTAGTAATTGTTTCCCTTATACCTATTGTTGCTTACAGGGATATCAAAATTAAAGCTCGGTTTTATTCTGACTTCGATTTTAGTTGAACTGCACAAAAGGAGCCAATGTGTAAGGCAAACTGCTGCATTACTGGGTCTAGTTGGTCGTTCCACTTTGCAGAAAGAAGCAGTCACTATTTGCACTACATTACAGAACGAATGACCGAGAAGCTTTACAGAGTATTATTAGACACCGGTGACATGACTAGTCTGCAGAGAACATTGGCAATTTAACAATACGTGGAGTGCCCTGGGCAAAAAGTGCCCAAACAAGTATAAAAGCTACGACGGGACTCCACAATCATAGGCATTACATATTTTGAATGGGAAAAGCTTGTCAAAGTTTAATCATTGATGTTAGCAAGAAGACGTTAGTTTAATATATTGGAATTGGAAAACCTTGTCAAAATTTGCTCATTGCTGTTACCCAGAAGACATGCATTTGATATTTTTGAGTGGGACGCCCTTGCTGTGAGCAGCGTTGAGTGTTTTTTCCTATTCATGTGTTCAGTTTAGAAGTAAATAGTTACTCTGCTGAGATATTATGTGTTAAGAGTTTGTTCTGAATATTGCCTATGTAATGTCAGGCCTTGTGTTTGATTGCAAAGTTGATCTTGGAATGTTGTGGCATGCGGCATCACGAGCTGTTCACCGTGCCTCCTGAGAATAATGCTTCGTATTGTTTTGCATGTCGATCTAATGCCAGTGATTTGCTTGTTAAGAAGATCATCCTCTTCTGTTGTTTTCGTGCTTAAGAAGTTCATCCTCTGATGTTTCATTCATAGCCTATACGACAAGTCGGGTAGGTTAGACGTGAAACCATATGATCTTCCGACCAACTCATGATATTAGGCCGTGATTGAATCGTCGTTTTCCAACCAAAACCACTTGTAAAACTGACGCTTGTAAATTAAAGCAGATGGTCTCGGGCGAAGGCGCTTGGTTGGTTGATTTCGACTAGTAAAATATCGGAAGTACTTGACACACGATAAAAATGCTGAACGACACTCGGATGATTGCTAATCCAGCCGTTAGCTGCTGTTTCAGCCTTGCCCATGGATGGCATGATACGCACGTTGTGCATGTATCGTCTGGTAATGTCATCCATATAGCAGTTCTCATAAAATATACACTGGTCTCTCAAATTACACGCGTAACCCACCGGTTTTACTTACAGACCTCGGGCCCTCGGTTTCATTATGCCTGTATTTTACGCATTGTTTTCGATGATGAGTAAATTACACTTGTATGTTAATACAGGTTTGAAATAAACCAGAGCTCCCAAGCACGGCCTCACCGTTTCATGCCATCTCAGTTTCTCGAAAGTGCTCATAGGTGTCCGATGATCCCGGCTTCCTGAATGAGTAGCGTGCGCTATATCAGACCATTCGTAGGGCCCGCGAGGCCCTCTCCGTTGTCCTTCGAGTTGTTGCGCTCGCCGTGGCGCTGAGCATTGTTAACATCGTCAACGAACATGAGGATTCAGGAGATGACTTTATTTTGACTGGATGACACTAGGGACCCACTAGGGCCATAACCGTGCGTACGCAAGTGCCTCCTTATTATGTACAATATATTTTTTTGCTTTCTCCTGGTTTTGTGACATCACGGTCTCACACCATTGTCAACCTATTTAGTCAATATAAACGAGAGAATTGAACAAGGTGCGGCCTACAGCTGGGACCAAGCAGCTCGAGCAGTATTTGTGTTTTTGAGGCGTGAGCACTACAGAGTTTTTCTTGGCGATGATTTCGTTGTTGTTCATAGGAGAGCAGGGTATTAACTGGGCTGGCTGTGGCCTGTCTAGACCAGGCCAGATATCCAGCATAGATACTAATTTTTTCAAGATGAAAATGGCTAGCCCAGCTATACGTCTTTTTGAGGAATACCCAGGCAAGGTCAACTTGTTATTCTCCGCCCCGCTGGGCTGCAAATCTTTCCTAGGAGGGATGCATTAGGCTTAACAGGAAAATGGGCTTTAAAAATAATAAATGGGATGTAATTATAAAAACTAGGCAGTAACTAAAAAAATGCACCAAACACGAAATTAGTTTATAAAATATTATTTATGGATTTTGAAAATCTTACATTTTCATTGTTGCACGCGCAATGTTTCGTTGGATTTTTACGTAATACAAATTTATATTTAATCTGACTAGAAATTTCGGGATAAAAATATTTCGGAGCCCATCAAAATGTGGGAAATTTTATTGAATTCTGTCTTCAACGGTTGGTTGAAATTATTAATCATTGTCCTAGCTAGAAAATGGGCTATACTTTTAACAAACTATAAATGGGTTGTTGTAAATTCCATTAGAATTCCAAAATGGGTTGTACATTCTTACAAAACGCAAATGGGCTATAAGTTCTCTGCCACACACTTGTGGGCCTACTAAGTGATGCGTCCCCTAAAAAAATAAGTTGACGCATATGCACGGCTTTGCCAACTTATTATAGTCAACACACGGTTCTAGCAGCAGTGGCCGTTGGATGTCTATCCAACAGATGTCGTGCTTCTTCTTCAATCTTGGATATTCTTAGCTTGGGCCGCCAAAAAATGATTCCTCCCCCTGACATCTGGGGCGCACTGTTTCGGAGGCTGACCTGTGGGCCTACTAAGTTGGAGCGTACCAAGGGCCTTATCAACTTAGTCAATAATAAACGTTTCTAGCTTCAGTGACCATACGATGTCCATCCAACGGCCGTAGTGCTTCTTGAACCTCTGGTCTTCTTGGTCCAGCCGCCCAAAGCAGCGCCGGTCGTGCCGCCTGCTCCTGCCTCCCGTGGCCGGATGTGCTGCCGCGGAGGCCTCACCGCCCCCATACTACTCCCACCACTGGCCAGGCCATCCCTCCACTCACCCACACCCCCTGTTATTCTACGGCGATGACAGCCTCAGACCTCAGCCGAACCAGTGAACCCTCATACCCCTCTCCGCACGGGTTTCCACTGTTGCATCTTCCCTGGCTCCGCGTCCTCCCCTTCCTAGGCCTCGACGTCATCCAGACCACCGCCCTGGTGCTCTCGGCGCGGCGTGGTCAACATGGTCAACGACCGACTTCCATCGGAAGAGTACTGTACGTGGAGAGGCTGATAGCTGGGTCTAGGCGGTCGCAAGGAAGTGCCTCCTTATTACGCACAAAATAATTATTCCTCCACCTTACAGCAGGGACTCACCGGACGGGCCACCTTATTTCGTGAAAAAAAACATTTCCCCCCTAACTGCTCGGACCCACCGGACGGGCCAGCGTATTTTGCGAAAAAATGTTCCCCCCGCTGTTAGCTCGGACCCACCGGAAGTGCCTCCTTATTACACAAAAAAATGAATACTCCCCCTGCTAGCTAGGACCCACCATGGTGGGAGGCTGACTTGTGGGCCTACTAACTTGACTGGGACGGGGCCTTTGTCAACTTTAGTCAATATGAACGATTCTAGCTCAAGTGACCGTACGATGTCAATCCAACAGCCGTAGTGCTTCTTCAACCTCTGGTCTTCTTGCTCCAGCCGCCCAAAGCAGCGCCGGTCGTGCCGCATGCTCCTGCCTCCTGTGGCCGGCTATGCTGCCGCGGAGGCCTCACCGCCCCTACTACTCCCACCGCTGGCCAGGCCCTGCGGCGACGGCAACCTCACACCGCAGCCGAACCAGTGAACCCTCGTACTCCTCTCCGCGCGGGCTTCCACTGTCGCGTCTTCCCCGGCTCCCTATCGTCCCCTTCCTAGGCCTCGTCGTCGTCCACCGCCCTGGTGCTCTCGGCGCGGCGTGGTCAACGTGGTCCAGGAACGACTTCCATCGGACGTGGACTGTACGTGGAGAGGCTGACAGCTGGGTCCACGGCCGCAGCAATGAAGTGCCTCCTTATTACGTGCAAAATAATTATTCCTCCACCTGACAGCGGGGACCCACCGGACGGGCCACGGTATTTCACGAAAAAAATGTTTCCCCCCTGACTGCTGGGACCCACCAGCTACACTTTCGCACGGAAGGAAGTGCGTCCGGGCAAAAAAACAAAACGATTCGCCCCCTGACTGCTGGGACCTACCAGCTACATCTTCGCACGCAAGGAAGTGCCTGACAGTCGGGACCCACCTGGTCGAAGCGTACATAGCGTTGTCATTCTGGTCACGAACGTGTACGTACATATATACTGGTCGATGTAGAGGCGCGTACGTAGCATGTACACGTACGTACAGCGGTCAGAGTGAAAAAAAGAAAATACGGCCACATATGTGTACATACGGGCAGGGTCTCAAACGCCTACTCGCGCATACGTACGGCGAGGGCTTGTGTACATGGCTGGGTCGGAACTGAGAAACAGCGTCGTCGTCGTGTTCATGGGGAGGCAACGGAATGCGTCGTGTTCATGGGGAGGCAACGGAATGTGTCGTGTTCATCGGGAGGGCTTGGACGGAACAAGCGATGGAAACGAGGCCTGGCGTACCGCAGAACGGAGGAAACGGCCTTGTGTTCAACCGGCCACGTTCGAAACGGGATCCTGTTCATCGGGAGGGGTCTGGCGTACCGCAAAACGGAGGAAATGGACCACCTACTGTCGAAATGGCGGTCCTGTTGATCGGGAGGGGTGTGGCGTACCGCAAAACGGATGAAACGGACTTGTGTTGGAGCGCTACGGTCGAAACGGGGGTCCTGTTCATCGGGAGGGGTGTGGCGTACTGCAAAACGGGACTCCACGGGATACTGTTCATCTCCTCCGTCGATCCCCTCCAGCCTCCACGAGCTACTGTTCATCCACCGTCGACCTCCTCCAGCCTCCACCTGCGACTGTTCATCCAGCCTCCACCGCGCGCTACTCCACTGGCTACTGTTCAACCAGCCCTCTCCACGGGCTCCTGTTCAACCACCCCTCAACGGGCTACTGTTCATCCTGCCCTCCACCATCTACTGTTCATCCTGCCCTCCATGGGGTGGTCCTGTTCATCCAACCCTCCACGGGGTCCTGTTCATCCAGCCCCAACCGGCTCGATCGATCGGGGTCCTGTTCATCCAGAGACAACACCACGGGATCCTGTTCATCCACCCCCACCAGGAACTGTTCATCCAAC
>NC_057812.1:63838276-63845344 GCF_018294505.1 Triticum aestivum
GCTCACTGTTCATCCAGAGGCAGCATCGATCGGCTTCAGTTAGCAGCAGTAGCGAAGGAATCGCTCGATCGGGTTCAGTTAACAGCCATCGATCGATCGCTCGGGTTCAGTAACGCGTAGCCTGCAGTGCAATCGCTGGGGTTCAGTTAGAGCCCAACGCCTCGCTCGGGTTCAGTTAGAGCCGATGCCACGCACACATGCGCGTACGTGTACGAGAGAAACGCGCATCTCTCGGCCCCCTACCTCCCACCGTAACCGGGAACTCCCCGAAATTTTCCTCCCCCTCACTTCTACCACGGTTTTTTCCGTCATGGACGGCCCAAAGAATGTCATGCAGCTGCGTCTCCGGCCCGCCCAGGACGAAAAGCCCATTTTCTGTCATGATTTTTTGTCATAGAAGTACGAGCCCACCACATCTATGATGATACCAGGTTTTGTGACAATTATCGTCATAGAAGTGTCATATGTATGACAAAAAAAATTCGTTCGGCCCAAAATGTCACGGATGTGTCTTTTTTTGTAGTGACACCAGACAAATGGTGGAGTACATATACGAAGAGAAGAGGCGCACGCACGCAGTTGGTCTCTCGCCGTCTCGCACACATGAGTGTTACGTAAAGGCAACGTTAAGAAATAAACCCTAAAACCCTAGGTGCACGATTGCTGCATTCGCGGGTACCGGGTACGTGGTGGAGCGCACCTTTGTAGGAATAGTCAGCTCGCGTGATAATTTGATCCATAGGAGTCGATGGTCGGGACCACAGGTGAACGACTTGGAGGCAGTGGCTCGCCAGTTGCCACAGGTCGAGTAGCCACGTATAAAATATCATTTTTGAGCGGGGTTAAGAGTTCCGATTTTCAATGGCGCGTTATAAGTACTAAGTAGTTTTTAGAACGATTGGTATGGAGCGAAAATGGAATTAATAGTACTACGTACCTCCTTGGCATATGGTTGTATGGGTTTATGTTGTGATATGTTGAACCTGGTAGTTCTAGGGAAAATATTATGGTTTAGATTTAGATGTTGGTTTTCAGTAATGAAAATCGGAAGGGGGAAACCCTTCTTTGATTGAAAAAACTACTACCTCCGTTCTGGTTTACTAGTCCCCATCGTATTTTGGTTCAAAGTTTGTCCACAAATTTTAGTTGTAAAATGCGAATGGAAAACGAGATTTTGTTATACCCAAACAAAAAAGGACTAGAGGGAGTGATTGCTCTGACAAGGACGCGACCTCTCATAGCATAGGCATTGAACCGGCGCGCCGGCCAAGAGGGCCCCACTCGCTGCAGGCCCGGCTGAACAGGTCTCCTCGCCGCATGCAACCGGCTTCATACTGCCCCACCTGCCTTCATTGAATCCACGCGTGTGCCGGCAACACGTCCTTCCGCGAGCCGACCGGCATTTTAGAACACAAAAAATGACCAATATATAATTAATTGCGCATGGTCTTCACTTGTTGTATGAATGATGGTCTTCAATTTTTTTGGCTTTGAAGTGAATCATGGTTGTGGACATTATGTATGAATGTGCAGATATCTGTGAACATGAGTTTGACGTGGAAGTTGAACTTGGAATTTCGGGCTTGCGCGTGAACTATACCATGTCCAATGCTTCGTCTGTCATTGTTTGGAAAGTAATTGCTATTATTACATGACCCAAAAAAATATTTTGTGCCACATGAATAGATGCACGGACATCACAACAGGCATGCTGACTAGATAAACATTTGAACCTAGCTACTCTGAAGGAAATTTTGTATTGACAACAGTTTTAGATAGCAGGAGACGCCTGGCCTGCTCTGCCTCTACTAGCTCATTTCTGGCTTCTTCCATCTCTTCTTTGGCATGGGTGAAGAGAGCATCTAATTGCTCTTTTTGCTTCTTCGAGAACTCAGCTACATTCTCAAGGGCTGCTGCACGCTTTCTTTCAGACTTTACTAGAGCCACAAGGACACGAACAATTGACGACCACTAGTAGAATAAGGGCCTGTTGTCCCGGTTCGTAAGGGCCTTTTGTCCCGGTTCCTGAACCGGGACTAAAGGGTCGGTACTAATGCCCTGTCCCTTTAGTCCCGGTTCAATCCAGAACCGGGACAGATGGGCCTCCACGTGGCATGTGCGCGGAGCCCAGGCAGGAGGGCCTTTGGTCCCGGTTGGTGGCACCAACCGGGACCAATAGGCATCCACGCGTCAGCATTTCTGTGGCTGGGGTTTTTGTTTTTTTTTTGAAAGGAGGGGGTTTTTGGGGGTTTTGGGGGGTTAATTTAGGTGTTTCATATATTGTGTTAGCTAGCTATAATTAATAGAGAGAAGTGTCCTCTCTTATGTCCGTGCTTGGTCGACGCTACGTACTATACATACGTATAGAGAGGACTAGACACGCTAGCGAGCTAGTAAGCAAACGAAGGAAATAGAAGATCGTCATGAACATATATGCATATAGAGAGAAGTGATATCGACCACCTCTCCTTCTCCGAGAGGTTGGTCGAACAACAAGTTCTCGTGTATCTATCCGACACTACCGGCTACATATATACGATAATTATCTCTTACAAATAGAATCTCCTAACATACGGACTCATGGTCCACATAGTATTCTCTGTCTTCAGAGATCATGTGGTCAAGAAAGAATGCCGCCAATTCCTCTTGAATTGCTCGCATGCGACCTGGTGCTAGGAGTGCATCCCGCTTCCGAAACATCTAATTTGTAGAAGGGGGTCAATACAAACATATATATATATATATATATGAATGAATGAAACTCAACACAAATGATGGTAATAAAATAAAATTGTGAATGTTGTTATTTACGCACTTCATATTGTTCGTTAGTGTAACCCCGCTCACAAGTCGTGTGGCGGATGGACTCGCAAATGTAGTATCCACAAAAATTATTCCCTTGTTCGTGCCACAACCACTTTACAAGAAATAGAGGTCAATCAAACTGATAAGAAAGAATGCCAAATGGTATTGATGAAACTAGTGCTTGAATCAATAGGAGATGCGAGGAACATGGTACTATAGTACTTACTTTCGGGTGTCTAAATTGCAGCTTCTTCGGGAGTCCCAGAGCTTTTTTGGTGAATTTTTTCCAAACCCTGCCAGACAAAGAAAACAATTACTTGATATATCAGGAAATGAACAAAGTTGCTGATGTGGTGGATAATGATCGATTTAACTTACTTCTCGAGCATTTGAGTCATGTCCGCGTAGTCCTGGGGATCTTTTCGTCTTGAGTCTAAGACGGTTACTAGTCCCTGCTCAAGCTTAATCTCTAGGAGAATATAGTGGAAACTGCACACGCATGCATAACTCATCAATTACATTACTATAACCTTGACTAATATATAAGGGAAACCGAATACGCACAAGACAATAACACTCACTTGAAGTTGTAAGGAAAGAGTATTATATCTTTGTTTTCATTTATTACCAACGATCGTAGCAAGTTGGCCTCGTTATCTGTGGGATGAAATTTAACCTCAGTTTCATTTATGAGATATGTGTTAATGAACCCAATATCACCGACTTGTCTTTTCTTCAATTCGGCGATCTTCAATCTGCATAATATAGTGAGGATAATTATAAATACATGTAATGAAAGAGTTGAGCTATATAGAGAGACTTAATGATAGAAGTAGTACTACTTACAGACGGTAGCAGGTGACCGTTGCTTTATCGAGGGCCAATTGATTGAAAAACTGAAAGAACTCCTCAAATGGAACAGGCAACAGATCAATTCCAACGAGGTCATGCTCCTTTTTAACTCTCACATACAAAGTATTCCTCCCCCCAGACTCTCTGCAGATTTTCAAGTACCAATCATGCAATCTTCGCATCATCGTTGATAGACATCTTTCATCTTCGATGAGAGGCTTCCCGTACTCGTATCTTTGTATCTGCACCTCCATGAAATCATAATGTACATCGTCGGGTAGGTAATCTCCAAGATTGCTATAACCGGGTACCATCCTCGGATCATTAGCGACGATGTCGCTAGGCACCTTGAGCGGGGGGCACGATTGCTTCGCTTATTCGCCGACCTGTGCAATTTGTTTCCCAGCTCATCGTTCTTTTAGCCTTTGATCACTGTCAGTACTTCTCGACCGCTCCGCTACGACAAATTCCTTTCCAATAATGCGCTCATAGTTTCCTTTCGGCGGAGACTTTGGTGGTTTTGTCAGGGCAGCCAGAGTGCGCTTCGCTTTCACCGGATCTACCTTCTCCTCAGGAGGTGGATGTTTCTTTGCTTTCACCCCTTCAAAGAAATTCCTCACTTCTTCTTGCGCGATCTCGGCATTCTCCTCCGGGGTCCTCTCGTATGGTAACTTCTCTGGAGTCTTCAGAGAAGGACCGAATCTGTATGTCCTCCCGCCTCTGGATGTACTGCTAGACGCCGGCAGAGGAGATGAAGCGGTTGTCTTCTTTACTTGCTTACGAGGCGGAGGAGAAGGACTACGACGAGTCGGAGCAGCCGGAGCGGCAGGAGGTCTCTTCCGCCCTTGCTGACGAGGCGGAGAAGTAGGAGGCTGGTTGCTTGGGCGCGCCGGTCCAGGCGGAGAAGGAGGCGGAGTGTCGCCACGCGCCGGAGAAGGAGCCGACCGAGTTCCCTGATCGTCACTCGCCGGAGGAGGAGGCGGTGGAGGAGGCAGAGTGCCCTGACTGGCCGGAGGAGGTGGCGGAGGAGGCGGAGTGCCCTGACTCGCCGGAGGAGGAGGAGGAGGAGGCGGAGGCGTCCAGTACGGAAGGTTGATGAGCTCCTTCCGCCATAGGCATGGAGTCTTCAGAGCAGAACCCTGTCTAGTCTCCCTTTCACCGGTAGGGTGGTCAAGCTAGAGGTCCTCAAATCCCTCCGTTATTTCATCCACCATCACCCTAGCATATCCTTCTGGAATCGGCCGGCAGTGAAAAGTTGCGCCGGGTTCAGTAGGATAAACAGAGCCAACAGCCGCCTTGACCTTCAAATTCATCCATTGCGTCATAAGGTGGCAATTTTGAGACTCTGTGATAGCATCCACGGGATAGCTGGCAGGAGCCGTCAAGACATGCTCCGGCTGAAGCATCTCGGTGGAAGCCACGCTGCTTCTCCGTTGAGATGGCGGGGTAGCTATGGGGGAAGCTTCGGCAGTTCGTTTGCTGCGATTTGCTTCTCGTTCCTCTATCGCTTGTACCCTTGCTTGCAGCGCCTGCATTTGGTTCTGCTGCACTTTTTTCCTCCTCTCTTGGCATTTGTAATTGCCTGCGTCCGGAAACCCAACCTTCCACGGAATGGAGCCTGGTGTGCCTCGTGTTCGTCCAGGGTGCTCAGGATTCCCGAGGGCCATTGTGAGCTTGTCGTTCTCTCTGTCTGTAAAGAACGTCCCTTGCTGCACTGCTTCGATGTACTGCTGAAGCTTCTTGACTGGTATGTCCATTTGATCATTCGTCCAAATGCACTTCCCTGATACAGGGTCCAAGGTTCCGCCAGCCCCGAAGAACCAAGTCCGGCAACGATCTTGCTAGTTAATTGTCTCTGGTTCGATCCCTTTATCAACCAGATCATTCTCAGTCTTGGCCCACTTAGGTCGGGCTACGAGGTAGCCACCTGACCCCGTGCGATGGTGATGCTTCTTCTTCGCAGCATTTTGCTTGTTTGTCGCCGACATCTTCTTACTCTTTTCCGATGTCCTGTGGGCCACAAATGTGGGCCAGTGATCTCTGATCTTCTCATATCTGCCCTTGAATTCTTGTGTCTCTTTATTTTTGACAAACTTATTCAGCTCTTTCTTCCACCTCCTGAATAGTTCCGCCATCCTCTTAAGAGCAAAAGACTTGATTAATTGCTCTTTAACTGGCTTCTCCGGATCATCCTCTGGCGGTAGGGTGAAATTTGACTTCAGCTCAGTCCAAAGATCATTTTTCTGCATACCATTAACATAAGACACCTCAGGGTCTTCTGTAGCCGGCTTTAAGCATTGCTGGATGCTGATCGGGATGTTGTCCCTAACCAAAACCCCGCACTGAGCAACAAATGCGCTCTTTGTCCGGAGGGGTTCAATCGGTTGGCCGTCGAGCACGATTGCTATGATCTCAAACTTTTCATCTGAGCTCAACTTTTTCTTCGGGCCTCGTCTCTTTACTGAAGTTGTGCTCGATCCGGAGGGCTAGAAAAAAGAACAAAGACTTAATTAATATGTGTACGTACCAAAACAATGAATGCATCAATTAGCTAGTCAGCAGAAGCTTAACTAATATATATACCTGGCCGGACTCGGTTCGGTCACCGAAGATGTCATCACGGTCTCCTTCTTGCACTGGATTGGGTCACCGGAGCCGTCCTCACGGTCTCCTTCTTGCACCGGCATTAGGTCACCGGAGCCATCATAATCATAGCCAGCTGCTTCCAGACCATCGGTGTCGTTGAGAAACAACGAGCAGACGGCATCACTTCCTCGTGCGATTATGTCCCCCAACAACTCTTCTTGTACTTCATCTCAGGCGGTGTCCACAGTTTCTACGAATATTTACAACATGGCAATTATTATTCAAACATGACAGATGGATATATTAGTGGCAAACATAGAACTAATATTAATTAGTGGCCTCGATGCTTCTTCTCTAGGGTTTGGGGTGGCCTCGACGCTGCTTCTCTAGGTTTTGGGGTGGCCTCGACAATGCTTCAAGGATAAAAAAGAAGAAGAAGAAGAAAAAAAGAGGAGAAGAAAGAATAGAGGAGTAAGAACTCCACTATTCTTTCTTCTCCTCTTTTTTTCTTCTTCTTCCTCTTTTTTTATCGGGAACGAGGGTCGTCGAGGGTCACCGAGCGGTAGAGGAAACTCTAAATAGCAAGTATCGTGGGTGTGAGATACATGTGGCCGTCGGTGTCGGACACTACATCCACGTCCCACAAGTGATGTGGGCGTCGAAGCCCGTGTCACTTGTGGGACATGGATGTACTATCCGGCACCGACGGCCACATGTATCTCACATTGATGATACTTGCTATTTAGGGTTTCCTCTACCGCTCGGCGACCCTGATCATCGACGACCCTCGTTCCCAATAAAATAAAGAGGAAGAAGAAGAAAAAA